>NC_140170.1:70428396-70470896 GCF_963971535.1 Notolepis coatsorum
CTTGTATTTAAATATGTTTTAGTTAAGTATTGTGTGATTTTGTGTGAAGCGGGGACTAGCAAAGTAAGATTTTCATTGTATGGCAAACTGTCTATTTAACTGTGCACATGACAATAAACAATCTTGAATCTTGAATCTCCACCCCCCCCAGAGGCTGTGATTCCCCCCCCCCCCCCTGCACCCTCCAAAATATTTCAGAATCCTCTGCTGTCACTGTGTAACGTCTATCGTCTCGTCTCTAGAGCCTTCTTTCTCTCCTACTGTAAGTGAAAGTGAAACCTAAAAACAGATTATTTCCACGCAGACACGTTCAGTTTATAATGTTGTCTGATGATAATAAGTTTAGTATTTTACAAATTAGTTTTTTTTATTTGAATGAGTTAATCTCCTTTCACGTAATAATAGGAGAACAAAAGCATATTTCCATATACAATATTTAAGTATTGTATATGGAAATATGCTTTTGTTCTCCTATTATTACGTAAAAGGAGATTAACTAATTATTTAAAAAAAACCTAATTTGTAAAATACTAAACTTATTATCATTATCCATTAATAGATTATATTATTTTATATCTAAATTACCTGTAGGCCTACTGGTTGGAACGTTTGTGAGTGATTGTGAATTTGTATACACCACTGAAGGTGGTTAACCTTTCACTACCACACTACAAAGGGTTAAAGCTTTTTTTAGTTTTTTTACTTACATTTTTATTTAAAATGTATAGACATACAACACTTAGACAATACTTACAATGACATCCCTAACATAACAATATACAAATATGGGTCCCTTGAATATGGCGTTGTTCAGCCGCTTATACCCCCATAAGAGGGGCCCCCCCCTCCCGCCATCCACCCCTAGAAACGGGGCTCCCCCACATCCCAGGTCCGTCCCACGCAGAGCACTCAGCAACACGGGCCCCTTGAATTTGATTGCGCCAGGCCCAGTAGAGGGCCGAGGGGAGGTACTCCCCCCCCACCGAGCCAAGCCTGCTACCTCCCATGTCACCAAGCACCCCACCCCACGCACCACGAACCCACGAGACCCCACTCTCCCGGGCCAAACCGCAGAGAGACGATGGCTCCCCCCCCCCCGACATCCCCCCCCCCCCCCCCCCCCTGAGCAACTGCTATTCTAACATAACTCAGAAAAAAAAAGGATTAAAGACAGTTGGCACTTCCCAGGTTTTTACCCCCGTTGGCGGGCTGGAGGGGTAAGGCTCTCCCTGGAGAGGGCCCCTCATATAACGACAGAGATACCCCAGTGGGGATTCTCCAATGCCCCTATTATTGTCGAACATTTTATTAGAATTTGTATCTCTCATATGATAGTACAGTTCCAGAGCTCCCGAATGTGTTGTCCCATGTTCCCCCATCTTCTTGGTTGTGCTTCATGTGTGTTAGTGTCTACAGTTTAGTCTAGTACATGTTATTTTGTCCCGAATCAAGACCCAATTTCCCCAACTAATGTGTTTACCTTGTCTGTATTCCCATTGGTCTGTGTGTTATCTGCAATGTGTCTCGAATCGAGTCATAACATCCATTCACTCTCAAATAATATGTATATGTGGTATTGAATCTTGGTCAGTGTGTGTGACCTCAGTGCTCGAGTCCTGTTTGGTGTGTGAGATCTCGTTATTTGAATCCTGGCTGGTCTGGTTGATCTCGGTGCTCAGCTCCCGGTTGGTGTGTGTGGCCTCAATTCTCACATCCTGGCCGGCCTGGGCGTTCTCCTTGCTTGCATCTCGAATGAGTCCTGGTTGGTCCGGTTGTATCCAGCATCTCTTTGTCCCTCTTTTGGGGGTCATTTGTTTTATTTCTTTTGAATTAGCCTCCATGCTCCTCTGAATATTCTGTATTGCATCGAGTCCAGTCTGCGTGTTGGTTTGCATGTTAGCATCGTTAGCTTTCTGTATTGCTTCTAGCCTGATCCGAATGCTATCTGTATATTCATCGTGTTAGCTTCCATGTTAGCTTGTAGCTTCGTCTCCAGCCTCGCTGTTGTCTAACGCTTTTATTTCCTTTGAATTCGCCTCCATGCTCCTCTGAATATTCTGTATTGCATCGAGTCCAGTCTGCGTGTTGGTTTACATGTTAGCATCATTAGCGTTCTGCATTGCTTCTAGCCTGATCTGAATACTTGCTTGTATATTCATCGTGTTAGCTTCCATGTTAGCTTGTAGCTCCGTCTCCAGCCAGCCCTCGCTGTGGTCTAACGTTGTGTTAGCTTGTTTTACCTGCTGCGTCACCCTCTTGTGTTGTACATTTCCCTTCGTTATTTTTTCTTTGTCGGGGGTCATTCTTCTCTCACTTCTCGAGTTTTGTGCACTGGGTCTTGTCATCGTTCTTTTATCTTCGAGTTGTTACTTTTTATCGTGTTTTGTAACTTTTTATTACCTTTCTTGAATTTTGGACCGGGAGCTGTGTTCTGCAGCTGCTTACCTGCTCCTCGCCAAACCGGAAGTCTGGGTTAAAGCTTTCACTACCACACTACAAAGGGTTAGCGCTTTCACTACCACACTACAGATGGTTAACCCTTTCACTACCACACTACAAAGCGTTAGCGCTTTCACTACCACACTACAGACGGTTAACCCTTTCACGACCACACTACAGACGGTTAACCGTCTATAGTGTGGTCGTGAAAGGGTTAAACATTATATGGTGTGGTGGTGAAAGGGTTAATGGCATTTCTGTTGCACTTGACAAGAAACTACAATGTTTATCACTCTTTATTGATCTGTCCAAAGCCTTTGACACCGTTAACCAGATGTTTTAAAACTCAAGACTCTCAGAGCAAGCAGTCGCTTGGTTCTCAAACGACCTTAGTGACAAGTCCACCGGGCTCTGTTTTAGATCCACTTTTATTCACTATTTATGTAAATAATCTTGGTCAAAATGTGTCAGATGCTAATTGTTATTTGTATGCTGAGGATACTGCCATATACTGCTGCGCATCAACTGTTCTACAGGCCATTGAATGATTGCAAAATACCTTTATTGTTGTCCAGAATACCCTCCTTAAGCTGAAACTAGTTCTTAATGCAGATAAGACCAAGCTTATGTTGTTTTCCAACTCTAGGAATAGGTCACATGATGTCCCTGCAGTGGTCACTCCTGAGGGAAGGGATATGGAGGTTGTTAACTCTAATAAATACTTTGGTGACTTCCTAACTTTGACGCCACATTTTGCCACAGCAGCTGGTGCAAAAGCTGAGGCTAAAATGTAGTTTGTATTTTAGAGATAAGTTGTGTTTTTCTTTTTAATGTAAACAAATATATATTGCCACCTATGTTGGACTATAGTGACTTTTTCTATATTCAGACCACTGCTCAGTGTGTTCATAGGGTTGATGATCATCTCTATATGCTGCTCAGTGTCTTCATATGGTCCCTAGCCTTCAATAAACCCTGATTTTCCCCATTCTCACACACTCCCATGCAATTTTATCCTGCCCCCTCCCCCTTGTATCTCTTCTTGTGCTCCTCTGTCCCCTGTGTGCTATACTGTACTTTGTGCTCCCCTATCCGTGTGTTGGTCTACTATTGTCCTTGTTGACAGAGTCACATGGGGAGCAATAACTGGTCATGACGACGAGGTCTTCTTTAGCCTTAACTGCCGTGGTTTATTTCATATGTACATTTCCACCACGAGACCTGCTCTCTGTGAGAGCTAGAGAGAGAGAGAGACAGTAAGAGATAGAAGGGGAGGGAACATTCCCTTATATGTGATACATGACGTCAGCTACAATAGCTGCGTCTCCTTACGCCTATAGCGCCCTCTTGTGGAACAGTTAAAGTGCAGTTACATACAATCATGTTAACACTTACACTTAACATCCTAATCTCTGAATGTACTGTCTTGTCCTGCTGTGCCTTTTTGTATTTTTGTATTTTATATTATGACATTTTATGCTCTGATTGTACAGCTCACCGGCTAACGGCGTCACTCATGCACCGGCTGCAGCGGGGGGGGGGGGTTCATCTGCGGGGGGGGGGGGGGGCACACTCTCTTATGATGAATTGAAAATGGGGGACCCTGATGTAAACAAGACGAAAGTCTTTCTCTGGTCTGCATCCCCTTAACAATTGTATGTATTGAGCTGTACTGTACTGTACCCATTCTGCAATCTGTTAATAAAGTTTTCAATCAATCAATCAATCATTGACGGAACACAGCGTGAGATTAATGTTCATGGGGGTGAATACTCGAAAAGCAGCTGGCCCAGATGGGATAACAGGACAAATACTTAAGTCCTGTGCAAATCAGCTGGCCCCAGTATTTACATCCATATTCAATCTATCCCTGGCTGAGTCCGTGGTCCCTGCCTGCTTCAAAATGTCTACTATAATCCCTGTGCCAAAAAACTCCTCTCCAGCAGGCCTTAATGACTACAGACCGGTGGCACTCACCTCTGTGGTCATGAAATGCTTTGAGAGGCTGGTCAAGGATTACATCTGTGCCTCCCTCCCCAGTGATATGGACCCTATGCAATTTGCATACAGGCCAAACAGGTCCACTGACGATGCGGTCTCCAAAGTACTGCACAGCACCCTCTCTCACCTTGACCGTCAGAAGGGGGGCTATGTGAGACTGTTGTTCATTGACTACAGCTCAGCGTTCAACACCATAGTCCCCACCAGACTGGTGGACAAGCTGATCGAGCTGGGTCTGAGCTCCGCTCTGAGCGCCTGGATACTGGACTTTCTGAGTGAAAGACCCCAGGCGGTCAGGGTGGGGGGTCAGACCTCCAACACCATCACCCTGAGCATCGGGTCCCCCCAGGGCTGTGTTCTGAGCCCCCTGCTGTACTCACTTTACACACACGACTGTGTGGCCAAGTTCAGCTCCAACTCCATAGTAAAGTTTGCGGACGACACAGGTGGTGGTGGGGCTGATCTCGGACAACGACGAGAAGGCCTACCAGGAGGAGGTTGAGGTACTGGAATGCTGGTGCCAGGACAACAGCCTGCTCCTGAACATTGGTAAAACCAAGGAGCTGATCGTGGATTTTAGGAGGAGACAGCAGGAGACACACACCACTGAGGATAAACGGGGCTACCATGGACAGGGTGAGCAGCTTCAAGTACCTGGGGGTCCACATCTCAGAGGACCTGACATGGACAACACATATAGACTCAGTCGTAAAAAAGGCGAAGCAGCGCCTCTACCACCTGAGACAGTTAAGGAAGTTCAGAGTATCTGGGAAGATACTCCAGTCCTTCTACTCCGGAGCTGTAGAGAGCATCTTGACTGGAAACATCACTGCCTGGTATGGCAACAGCACGGCACAGGACAAGAAGGCCTACAGAGAGTGGTGCGCTCAGCCGAGCTTTACCACGGGTATTGCACTACCAACCCTGCAGGTCCTATACAACAAGAGGTGCAAATCCAGAGCCTGCAGGATAATGAAAGACCCTCAACACCCCAACAACAGCCTGTTCATGCTGCTGCGGTCAGGCAAACACCTGCGAGCACCAGTAACGAGGACAGAGAGACTTAGGCTCAGCTTCTTCCCACAGGCCATCAGAGCCTTGAACACTGAACTCTCCACGCACAAGCACACATGAGCACACACACAACACACACACTGTACACGCTCACACACTAGCAGCCACTTTAACATGAGCACACACACACTCATGCTGCACACGCTCACACTATGGACACTTTACAGAAGGAAAGATCACATTAAGAATAGTATAGCTTGAGATCGTATAATATAGCATTGTATAGCAGTGTACATAAAGACCCAATGCCTCATCCGTAGCTAACAGTGTACTGCACTGCCACAGGACCTGTGGCATGCTCTGTAAATAGCTCATGTACAGATACCGATATGCCTACTTTGTTTACTTGTTTATTGCACTATGTCGCTCTATTGGTTGGACTCTTATATTATTACTTGTATTATGCACATCGTTGCGGGTGAGTTCCCCCGCATTTCACTGTATACCTGTATGCCGTGACAAATAAAACTCTTGTATCTTGTATCTTGTATGTTGTTTGTTCATCCCACGCAGCACGCAGCCACGCTGAGCGATAGCTGTAATTCAGCATAGCATATTAGCCTTAGTATGGCGGGTGCAATACTAACTGACAAGCCAGAGCTAGAAGATGCTCCCACAACATTCAAGTCTCCCGTTTGGGATCATTTCAGATTCCCAGTTAACTACAGCAATGGACAAAGACAGGTGGATCGCACTAAAGCTACGTGCCGGCATTGTTCAACTGAGATCGGGTATGTCGCTGGCAGTACGTCAAACTTTATCACGCATTTGAAACGGCATCACCCGAATGTGAATATCACTGGTACAACGAATAAACAGACCCTAGTGCAAACCCAGCTCCCTGTGGCATTCAAGCAGCATCTCGCTATTAATTCAAACCGGGCCAAAGCAATAACAAACGCCATAGGTGTTTTTATAGGAGCAGATCTGCGACCATACTCCGTTGTCGAGAACACTGGGTTTAATCCACTTTTTCTCCTTATTTTTCTGTTTTTCTCCCATCCCAATTTAGTCATGCCAAAAATTCCCCCCCCCCATTTTTGTGTACCGTTACACCCCTACTATCTGACCTTGACAGTCAGAAGGAGGGCTATGTGAGATTGCTGTTCATTGACTATAGTTCAGCTTTCAACACCATAGTCCCCACCAGACTGGTTGACAAGTTGATCGATCTGGGTCTGAGCTCCGCCATGAGCGCCTGGATCCTGGACTTTCTATGTGACAGGCCCCCAGGTCAGGGTGGGGGGTCATACCTCCAACAAAATCACCCTGAGTATCTGGTCCCCCCAGGGCTGCGTTCTGAGCCCCCTGCTGTATTCACTGTACACACATGACTGTGTGGCCAGGTTCAGCTCTAACTCCATAGTGAAGTTTGCGGACGACACGTGGTGGTGGGGCTGATCTCTAACAATGACGAGAAGGCCTATCGGGAGGAGGTTGATGAACTCACACGCTGGTGCCGGGATAACAGCCTACTCCTGAACATTGGTAAAACCAAAGAGCTGATCGTGGATTTTAGGAGAATACAGCAGGGGACACACACGTGGATAAATGGGGCGCCTCTTCTTTATAGGCAGCCCAAGAGCCCTTCCGCGTTTCTCTGATTGGCCGCGACGCCCCACGTGACAACGCCGCCGCGCGTCTGCCGCGGAGCTCTGCCGCGGCATTATGCAGCCGTAATCCCCCCTCTTTCAACATCGACGGTTAGCTCAACTCGCTCGCCGCCTTGCTGTGGAACCTGCGTGCATTGGTGACAAGTTCGAATCCCTTCAATTTCCTTTTTTTTTCTTTTTTTTTTACGTGCATTCTTTCGCCGGTTAAGTTTAGGCATTGTTTCGGAGTTGGTTAAGGTTAGGGTTAAGTTTAGGCATTGTTTCGGAGTTGGTTAAGGTTAGGGTTAAGTTTAGGCATTGTTTCGGAGTTGGTTAAGGTTAGGGTTAAGTTTAGGCATTGTTTCGGAGTTGGTTAAGGTTAGGGTTAAGTTTAGGCATTGTTTCGGAGTTGGTTAAGGTTAGGGTTAAGTTTAGGCATTGTTTCGGAGTTGGTTAAGGTTAGAGTTGGTCGCAGAGCATGGCAATAGAATGCAGCCTATTTCCGCTCTGCCGCTCCGCTCCGCGGCAGATGCGCGGCGGCGTTGTCACGTGGGGCTAGGGTGACCAGGTGTCCCCCTTTTGGTTGTACTGTCCCACCATTTGAGACCGCGTCCCACATATTGAGAGGATGTCCCTCTTTTCGAAGCAAAAAAATATATATCGAACACAAGACATTCCTGTCAAGTGATAAAGTTTGAATATTTAAAACAGATGTTAGGTGGTAACAAGCCGGCTGCCAGTGCCAAGATGAATGAGAAGAGATATAATTCTGTATTTAATTTGTAATTATTTTGATTTAACCTTTATCTATTTGGTGAAGACGAGTTATTCTAATAAAAAAAATTACATTATCTATCTGTGCCACTTTGTCCTACCAAAATCTTACTGTTGTCCTGCTTTTGGACTTTTTGCATCTGGTCACCCTACGTGGGGCGTCGCGGCCAATCAGAGAAACGTGGAAGGGCTCTTGGGCCGCCTTAAAAGTAGAGGCAAACGGGGCTGGGTGAGCAGTTTCAAGTACCTGGGAGTCCACATCACAGAGGACCTGACATGGTCTACACACAGATTCTGTGGTGAAAAAGGCTAAACAGCGCCTCTATCACCTGAGACAGCTAAGGAAGTTCAGAGTATCGGGGAAGATACTCCACTCCTTCTATTCCGGGGCTGTAGAGAGCATTCTGACTGGAAACATCACTGCCTGGTTTGGAAACAGCACGGCACAGGACAGGAAGGCACTCCAGAGAGTGGTGCGCTCAGCAGAGCATACTACGGGTATTGCACTACCACCCCTGCAGGACTTATATAACAGGAGGTGCAAATCCAGAGCCTGCAGAATTATGAAAGACCCCCACCACCCCAACAACAGCCTGTTCAAGCTGCTGCATTCAGGCAAGCGCCTACGGTCACACGCTGCAAGAACAGAGAGACTCCGGCTCAGCTTCCTCCCCCAGGCCATCAGAACACTGAACACTGAACTCTCCACTCACAAGTACACATCAGCACACACAGACAACACTCATGCGGCAACCGCTAAAACTATCACTTGTATCAAAATGTCACTTTAAAGAAAATAGAAAGTCACTTTAAAAGAAAGGAGGTACTAATAGTATAGTTTAGATACATCAAGAGTTAAAATTGTAAATTGTATATTGTATAGTAGTGTATATAGGAACCAGTTCTCAGGAACTCAGCATGTCTTTTTTTACCATGCATATCTTGTGTCTTACCTATTAAATTTTTTCTGTTTATTTTTTTCTATGCCTATTTTATTATTGTATTTTGCACAATCAATGCGGACATGACCACCCGCATTTCACTGTATGCCCTGGTATGTATGTGACAAATAAACCTCTTGATCCTTGATTCTTGATTCACTTTGGTTGGCTCTTGGGTTTTTAAACGTGCTTTATAAATAAATGACTTGACTTGACTTGATGATCATCTCTATATGTGTTCATATGGTCGATGCTCTTCTCTATATGCTGCTCAGTGTGTTCATATGGTCGATGCTCTTCTCTATATGCTGCTCAGTGTGTTCATATGGTTGGTGATCTTCTATATAGTCAGACCACTGCTCAGTGTCTTCATATGGTTGATGATCTTCTATGACCACTGCTCAGTGTCTTCATACGGCTGACTCAGCTTCCCTGCTTCCCTGAGGTTCATTACTAATTGTAAAGCCATGACTCACCGCTGATGCTTGTATTTAAGATGTTAAACGGTCCGGCCTCTCAGTACCTAGTTGAACTCCCCCATGTTCACATGCCAGCTGGAGCACTGATGTGAGGTTTTGTCCGCTGCTCACCTACTCGCTCTGTTCCTTTAAGCCTGTTGCTCACCTCACTAGCCCCCACCCTCGCGTTCGTTTGCTCTTAAGCAACCACACCCTTGGACTACCTGTCATTATCTGTTTGATTGGTCTGGTGCCGAACACACACTTTTAGTTTCATGTATCAATTACCTTCACGCACCTGTGGTGCATTCTAATTAGTTCCCCTGTGGGCTTTAAGTACCTCGCTCTCCCCTCTGTTCCCTTGTCGGGTCGTGCCCTAACATGCCGTAACATTCCGTATCATATTCTCTTTCACCAAGACTCCTTCGGGAGGTCCACTGTCTGTTTATGCTGTTTTCATCTCCGGCGTGAGATGTGCTCCAGCCTTCGCCTCCTGTCGCCGTTGCCTGAGGGAGACACTGGACTGCGCTCTCTAGAACTTCCACGGGAGGTATCCCAGTGATCCACTTCAGACCTCCGCGCAGCAGACGTCCTGACGCACATCCAGACCTCCGCGCAGCAGACGCCCAGACGCGCTTCCAGACCTCCGAGCCTGGCGCGCTCTTCCGCGCAGACGCACTCCAGATGCGTCCTCCGTACCGGCACGCACTCCAAGCAGTCGCGCACCACTCAGACCTCCGCGCCAGATGCGCCCTCCGTACCGGCGCTTACTCCAAGCAGTCGCGCACCACTCAGACCCCCGCTTGGACACCCGTTTCCAGTGGCGACGCGCTCGCTCCGTTTTGTTCCAACGCTCTTTACGCACAGCGCCTGGGTGAGTTTTTATGACTGTCTTTGATCCTATCCGTTTTTCGTGTGTTTTTTTAACACTGAAGATTTCCTGCTTTTTATCAGACAGTCACTCACCCAGCGTTTAGCCTTTTTGGATTGTTTTCATTGGGATAATATTTTGGCCTTCACTTCGCTCACTGTGTGTTTACACACCGAAGATATCTTCACTTGGATTTGTATTTTGGGACTTGTCACCTCTCCTGTCACCTGCTGTGTTCCCCATTGTACTCTGAGCTAATCCACTCCCTCTCTCCCTCTCGGTTCCGTTTACCCACCTCGGAGATCTGCCGAGAGAAGTCTGCAGAGCGGCTCTGATGTACCCACCTGCTTCCCCAGACTAACCATCCCGGGAGAAGCTGCAGAGCAGCAACTTTCATTATTGCTTGTTCCAAGGCCTCACCCTGTTTTTGTCTAGTCCTCCCAGTCCTCCCTCTCCCCAGCCCGCCTCCGCGGGCCTTTGTCCCTGTTCTCCCCTCTCTAGTTCCTCCTAGTCCTCCCTGTCCAGTCCTCCTTGTTCCTCCCTGTTTTTCCTTCCTTGTCCCTTGCCCCGGGCCTGTTCCGTTAGCCCTTCCCTTAGCCTTCCCCTTAGCCAGCTCGCCTCTTAAAGGCACTGTACCTTTCCCTTCTTGTTTATCCAGTATTTGTGTTCTCCCTTAAAGGGACAGTGCCGTTTTTCTGAGTGTTTTCAATAAATGCCCGTTCTTGGCTTACTCTCATACCTGTCTTGTTTTGTGCGATTGGGGTCGGTTACAAACCATAACAGTACGACCCGACCAATCGACGACCCCAGCCAGCACAAACGGTGTATGTGAGTTTGCCTTTTTTTCTTGTTCCCTCTAGTTCCCCTGTTAGCTCCCCTGGTTAGCTTGTTAGTACTCCCCTGTTTGCTTCCCTGTTAGCCCTGTTTAGCTCCCCTGTTAGCCTGTTGACTCCCCTGTTTGCTTCCCTGTTAGCCTCGTTAGCTCCCCTGCAGCTTGTTAGGCCTCTACTACCAGCATGGCCCCTGTCTGCTAGCTTTGCCCCGGCTGCTAGCACAGCCTCTATGTTTAATGCAGCCCTTGCTGCTGGCATAGGCCCTGTAGCTAGCCATGCCCTGGCAGCTAACCCGGTCCCTCTGCATGGCCTCCACTTTTTGTGTAGTTTTTCCCACTGCTAGGACTGCCTTTCCAGCTAGCAAGGTCAGTTTATCCCACTGCTAGGACTGCCCTTTCAGCTAGCAATGTCAGTTTTTTCCCCACTGCTAGGACTGCCCTTTCAGCTAGCAAGGTCAGTTTTTTCCCCACTGCTAGGACTGCCCTTTCAGCTAGCAAGGTCAGTTTTTTCCCTCTGCTAGGACTGCCCCTTCGGCTAGCAAGGTCAGTTCCCCACAGCTAGGACTGTCCTTCCAGCTAGCTTGTTCTCTCATGCTGGTCCAGCCCTGTCTGCCAGCCTAGCTCCGGCAGCTAGCGCAGCCTCTATGTTGATGTAGCAGTACAGCTAGCATAGGCCCTGTAGCTATCAGTGCCCTGGCAGCTACCCTTTCCCTCTGCTAGCCTAGCTCCGGCAGCTAGCGCAGCCTCTATGTTGATGTAGCAGTACAGCTAGCATAGGCCCTGTAGCTATCAGTGCCCTGGCAGCTACCCTTTCCCTCTGCTAGCCTAGCTCCGGCAGCTAGCGCAGCCTCTATGTTGATGTAGCAGTACAGCTAGCATAGGCCCTGTAGCTATCAGTGCCCTGGCGGCTAACCTTCCCTCTGCTAGCCCTTTTCCCGCTGCTCCTCTAGTTACCCCTCAGCTCCTCTGGTTTCCCCTCAGCTACCCTAGTTACCCCTCGGCTACCCTGTTCTATTGCTAGCCCCACTTTTGTTGTGGCTTCCCCTGCTGGCTTGGCCCAGTGCTTTTTGTTTTTTTGCCTTGTTTTGTCCCCTGCCACTCTGTCTGTGTTTTTGGGTCGCCGGGTGGCTCCCGTGGAGGGGGGGGTACTGTGAGGTTTTGTCCGCTGCTCACCTACTCGCTCTGTTCCTTTAAGCCTGTTGCTCACCTCACTAGCCCCCACCCTCGCGTTCGTTTGCTCTTAAGCAACCACACCCTTGGACTACCTGTCATTATCTGTTTGATTGGTCTGGTGCCGAACACACACTTTTAGTTTCATGTATCAATTACCTTCACGCACCTGTGGTGCATTCTAATTAGTTCCCCTGTGGGCTTTAAGTACCTCGCTCTCCCCTCTGTTCCCTTGTCGGGTCGTGCCGTAACATGCCGTAACATTCCGTATCATATTCTCTTTCACCAAGACTCCTTCGGGAGGTCCACTGTCTGTTTATGCTGTTTTCATCTCCGGCGTGAGATGTGCTCCAGCCTTCGCCTCCTGTCGCCGTTGCCTGAGGGAGACACTGGACTGCGCTCTCTAGAACTTCCACGGGAGGTATCCCAGTGATCCACTTCAGACCTCCGCGCAGCAGACGTCCTGACGCACATCCAGACCTCCGCGCAGCAGACGCCCAGACGCGCTTCCAGACCTCCGAGCCTGGCGCGCTCTTCCGCGCAGACGCACTCCAGATGCGTCCTCCGTACCGGCGCGCACTCCAAGCAGTCGCGCACCACTCAGACCTCCGCGCCAGATGCGCCCTCCGTACCGGCGCTTACTCCAAGCAGTCGCGCACCACTCAGACCCCCGCTTGGACACCCGTTTCCAGTGGCGACGCGCTCGCTCCGTTTTGTTCCAACGCTCTTTACGCACAGCGCCTGGGTGAGTTTTTATGACTGTCTTTGATCCTATCCGTTTTTCGTGTGTTTTTTTAACACTGAAGATTTCCTGCTTTTTATCAGACAGTCACTCACCCAGCGTTTAGCCTTTTTGGATTGTTTTCATTGGGATAATATTTTGGCCTTCACTTCGCTCACTGTGTGTTTACACACCGAAGATATCTTCACTTGGATTTGTATTTTGGGACTTGTCACCTCTCCTGTCACCTGCTCTGTTCCCCATTGTACTCTGAGCTAATCCACTCCCTCTCTCCCTCTCGGTTCCGTTTACCCACCTCGGAGATCTGCCGAGAGAAGTCTGCAGAGCGGCTCTGATGTACCCACCTGCTTCCCCAGACTAACCATCCCGGGAGAAGCTGCAGAGCAGCAACTTTCATTATTGCTTGTTCCAAGGCCTCACCCTGTTTTTGTCTAGTCCTCCCAGTCCTCCCTCTCCCCAGCCCGCCTCCGCGGGCCTTTGTCCCTGTTCTCCCCTCTCTAGTTCCTCCTAGTCCTCCCTGTCCAGTCCTCCTTGTTCCTCCCTGTTTTTCCTTCCTTGTCCCTTGCCCCGGGCCTGTTCCGTTAGCCCTTCCCTTAGCCTTCCCCTTAGCCAGCTCGCCTCTTAAAGGCACTGTACCTTTCCCTTCTTGTTTATCCAGTATTTGTGTTCTCCCTTAAAGGGACAGTGCCGTTTTTCTGAGTGTTTTCAATAAATGCCCGTTCTTGGCTTACTCTCATACCTGTCTTGTGTTGTGCGATTGGGGTCGGTTACAAACCATAACAACTGAGGTCGTCAAATCAGTTGCATCTGGATGTTCCAGAATCTAGGCTGAAATCTAAAGCTGAGCCTTTTGGGGTGACTGCCCCCAAGCTGTGGAACAGTTAACCTTTACATATTAGATCTGCTCCAACCCTGGCGATATTTAAGTCTTCGTTAAAGACTCACCACTTCTCACTTGCTTTTCAACCCCCCCCCCACCCCCCCCCACCCCCCCCAAAACCTGGAACCTCTATCTGAGTTGTCTGATTACCCATGAGACCTAGTCTCCTTTTTTATGCTTTGTGACAATCTTCCTGAAAAAACACTCCCCAAAGATATTTGACTCTCAATCTCTTTGGTCTTTCCTATAGACAAACTCCTGGCTCCAAGAGGATACATTTATGGTGCACACAAATCAGCACGGCCTGGCCTTATGTTGAACCTACATAGCATTCATGTATTCTGCACCCTCCGCTTGGAATATGTTGCAGAATGTCTTAGAAATCTATGAAGTAATCTCACTTTTGAACCCAAAATGAAAGAATTAGAGGCAGATTCCTTAGGATGTTAATGTTTTTAATTGATCTGATTACGAAACTGACTCCCAACTCCAACTCTTTATTAGGGTTTCAAGCACGAAGTGCAGAAACCCTGTTGTTTTGGTGTGAATTTCTTTTTTTTTCTCCTTCAGTATTGGTTTTGCAAATTCCTGTGAGATGGTAAATGGTAGCAACATGAACTTTGACCCATAACAGCAAAATGGTTACAATTAGGTTGCTCTCAGGTTCTCTCTGTGTGAGCTGAATACCGAAGAAGGAGACCGAAGAAGCCCTCTCTCCTCCAAGGTGAAATACCAAAGACACCATTATTCTGTCTCTCTGGCATAATAATTCCATTTGTTATCACCCTCTCCTTACTTATCTCCCTGTCTGGCGCCTAAAGTTCAACACAACCTCCGCTCTTCTAGATTTGTTCCTGCTGTGGGAGACGCCACCTGGATAACTATCTAGTTTAGCTAATTAAAATGTTGACCCTTGACATAATATCAGGTCAGATAAGAGCAGCATCACCACCTGTAGACAAAACAGTACAACACTGAATATTAAGGTATCTGAAAGATGCAAACAGGTCACTACATGTAGACAATGGTAAATGCATTTATATAGCACTTCCATCTCATTCACACATTCACTCACACACCAACAGCGGAGGTAACGCAAGGTGCCAATCTGGAACAGTCAGGGGTTAGGTGTCTTGCTCGCTGATTCTTCGACACAGCCAGGAGGAGCTGGAATCTAACCGGGAACCTTTCTATTACCAGATGACCGCTCTACCTCCTGAGCCACTGTCACCCCCAATATAGTACAACACCTGTAGACAATACAGTACAACACTGACTACACTGTATCTAAAAGATGCTAACAGATAAGCCATCATCTAAAAACGTGCCCAGTGGCGTGGAGTCATCACCCCGTCCAACCTCACTGTAGTGGTGTAGTGGGAAAAAAGGACGTAAAACGAAGATGATGATGATGATGATGATGTCACCTGCTGTTTGTGACAAGATGTTTTATGAGCCACCTTGTAAATTTGTAATCTGTGTAAAACAACTACTACTTCCTGTAGAATTCTTCAGACTTCCCTGTTGACCTTGGGGATGAAGTGTTTCTGCGTGTGTGTGTGTGTGTGTGTGTGTGTGTGTGTGTGTGTGTGTGTGTGTGTGTGTGTGTGTGTGTGCGTGCGTGCGTGCGTGCGTGCGTGTGTGTGTGTGTGTGTGTGTGTGTGTGTGTGTGTGTGTGTGTGTGTGTGTGTGTGTGTGTGTGTGTGTGTGTGTGTGTGTGTGTGTGTGTGTGTGTGTGTGTGTGTGTGTGTGTGTGTGTGTGTGTGTGTGTGTGTGTGTGTGTGTGTGTGTGTGCGTGCGTGCGTGCGTGTGTGTGTGTGTGGCACAGGGTGCATGCCGCTTGTTGCTTTCTGCTGGCTACTCTCTGCTAACAGCTACTGCCGCCAGCTAGCCTCTGGTGGGGGTGAAAAGAGGAGCAGAGTGCGTAGAGTTCGAACCACACTTAAAAGTATGTCTATGTCAGTTAAAGGTCTGGTAACTCGGGTATTGCAGATTAAGTATTGATTATCCTATGTTGGCTTAGTGTTCTTTTCGGGAACGGTTTTTGTTGATTGTTTTATTTAGCTAACTTTAACTTTTTTTGTTCTTTTCGGGTCGGTTTTTGTTGGTTGTTTTATTTAGCAAACTTTAACCTTTTTTTATTTTTATTTTTGTATTAGGGGTAGGTTGTTCTATAAGCCATTTGGCTTCAAACCTATCCTTTTCGCTTGTTTATTTGTAAACATTTTGAAAAATTATTTGTTTATTGTTTATTTATTTGTAAACATTCGAAATAAAGAATTCATTAATTAATTTATAAGTCTCCTCCTGCTGGTACACAGCCTCTCCACCACCAAGACTCCGTGGCCACATACGGATACAGGCTAAACTGTAGGACATCTCGGAGCAGCAGTGGGTTCCAGAGTTGTGGCGTATACTGTAGGCCCACCCTTGTGTGGACGCACCCTGACGCCCGTCAACCCTGCCCCAACTATGGGTAAATAGCCCCACTGCCTTGTGGTTGTGGGTAAGCCTTTTTAAGCAAAGGCTAAGGGAGCATACCCTGACAGAAAAACAATGCGCTGGCGGTGCGCAATAGGCGGGCCTTAAAAGACCAAGGACCCGGCAGCCCCTGCAGCCATGTTGGGGGACTGGTTGTCATGGGCTTACCCACGCCACCGGACTTACCTCATCATGGTGAAGTTAGTGATACTGGGAAGAACGCGGCCCCTATGGCACTTTAAAAACGTCTTTGCGCAGGTATCCACTTCTGACTGTGGTGGACTTTACACAGCCATCAAAGGACTCATCGTTAGAAGTGGACGTCATCATTCGATGGACAACCACAAGCAAGTGTGTGTGTGTGTGTGTGTGTGTGTGTGTGTGTGTGTGTGTGTGTGTGTGTGTGTGTGTGTGTGTGTGTGTGTGTGTGTGTGTGTGTGTGTGTGTGTGTGTGTGTGTGTGTGTGTGTGTGTGTGTGTGTGTGTGTGTGTGTGTGTGTGTGTGTGTGTGTGTACTGAATGTGTGTCTCATTTTACAGGCAAATTGGCATTCTTTAAAGCCATGTAATTGGAGATCCAACCCCAACTGTACATTGGACTAGAAATAATGGAGATGTTTCTGACATGTCAAGATACCAGACCAAATATGACCCTGTTTCTAATGAGCATACCTTTGAGGCAAGTGATACTATAATAATAATAATATAGTATACTATGTTGTGTATGTTGTGCTTAGTGAAAGCCAGTGAACCATGTGTATAATGCTTGGTGAAAGCCAGTGAACCATGTGTATAATGATTGGTGAAAGCCAGTGAACCAGGTGTATAACACTTGGTGAAAGCCAGTGAACCATGTGTATAATGCTTGGTGAAAGCCAGTGAACCATGTGTATAATGATTGGTGAAAGCCAGTGAACCAGGTGTATAACACTTGGTGAAAGCCAGTGAACCATGTGTATAATGCTTGGTGAAAGCCAGTGAACCATGTGTATAATGATTGGTGAAAGCCAGTGAACCAGGTGTATAACGCTTGGTGAAAGCCAGTGAACCATGTGTATAATGCTTGGTGAAAGCCAGTGAACCAGGTGTATAATGCTTTTAGCTGTCTGAACAGGGTCAAGGCATACCCATTTCCATTGTACCTTAAATGTTCATTCATGCCCAGTAGACAAATAACCCGTTTTTCAGTGGCCATTTATCATATCACTTAACTTTTCCAAAACCATATAATTGATTTGTAAGATGACGTATCCTTTGGAGACTCTCGCAAGCTCAGTTTTAGGCTAGTGCGTGTGTGTAGGTGTGTAGGTGTGTGTGTGTGTGTGTGTGTGTGTGTGTGTGTGTGTGTGTGTGTGTGTGTGTGTGTGTGTGTGTGTGTGTGTGTGTGTGTGTGTGTGTGTGTGTGTGTGTGTGTGTGTGTGTGTGTGTGTGTGTGTGTGTGTGTGTGTGTGTGTGTGTGTGTGTGTGTGTGTCAGACTCTGACCATAATTTGGGCTGTTGTGTCAGTCCCAATCCCTCTCTGTGTCAGTAGGTCACTGGTAAACTGTTGATTAGAGGGTAGGGAGGGACAGAGCAGGTAGCTGGTCTCATGTTTATCTCATCTGGGACGGCTTGTGGGTGGTGTCACCAGAGCTGATGTAGACATGTGTTTATTATACTCATTGTGTCGTGGTCAGACGTAATGGATCTAATGGCTCCCCCATCAGACAGAATGAGGAGGAATAAGATGTGTTTTCATTCTCTAGTTGATAAAACACTTTTATCCAAAGCATTGTCCAACCAACACCTCTCCCGAAGGCTAACCGGCCATGTCCACTTCCATTCATTGTGCTAAGTTTCAAGTTTCAAGTTTCTTTATTAGTTGTCATACAGAAATACAGGATACTTTTGTATGAAATGCTTCTTTCTGTTTTGCTCCTGAGAGTGTGCTAGGTAAAAAAAGAGAATTATAAAAAGTACAATAAGTATAAAAAAGCTAAGCTAGGCTAACATGCAGCCAGATAGCTTTCTACTGAACGCACAGGGGGGAACTGGTATCTATCTTCTTGTCTCTCTCTGGAGAAGACGGTAAGCTAATTTCCCAAAATGTTGGCATGTTCCTTTAAAGCTTATAGACCCTTTACTGTTTGTAAACAATGAGGACATTTTAGGATGACCATTTCGACTTGGTTTCAGAAGTCTCCAGGGACAGTGCGTCTGGATGGAACTACACACAACGTCGGATGACCTGTAAGGGAATGTCCCTGGAATCTCTCCCCATAAGATTTGATTAGATTAGATTAGATTAGATTCAAATGTATTGTTATCATACCGTACAAGGAAAATAGGTTTGGAATCCAACCAGAGTGCAAATGTAGCAGTAAAGTGCAATAGCAATATACAATGTACAGGTGGTTAAACTGCATTATATATATGAGGAAAAAGTGGAGAACATGCGCAGCTCATTCTCCCAACCCCCACCCATTCCAAATACTGGAATCAAGAACCTCATCCTTCACTCTCTCATCTTTCTCTCCCATTACAGACGCCGAGACCCTGAAACTGGTAACGTTGAACCGTCCGACTACATGCCAGCTGGATCAGTTACACTCCTCCAGACTATAGCACCAGACATCCTCCCATTCCTAACTACAACCATCAATGGTCCCCACCTCCCTAAAACAAGCCAGAGTCACACCGCTCATAAAAAAAACCAACCATGAACCCCACCGGCAACTATCGTCCTGTCTCTCTTCTCTGCTTCCTTTCTAAAACACTTGCATGTGCTGTATCCAACCAACTCACTGATTATCTCTTACAGAATGACCTCCAGAGACCTAGACCCTAATCAGTCAGGCTTCAGGACTGGTCACTCCTGGGCTGAAATTCTTGTATGAAAGGTGCTATGCAAATACAGTTTATTATATTGTTTATTATTCATTGCCAAACCCAAAAAGAACCCACACTTAACGAATAACCTGAATGAAGGGGTTAATAATTTACCTATTTTGTGTGTGTGCGTGTGTGTAGGTGTGTAGGTGTGTAGGTGTGTGTGTGTGTGTGTGTGTGTGTGTGTGTGTGTGTGTGTGTGTGTGTGTGTGTGTGTGTGTGTGTGTGTGTGTGTGTGTGTGTGTGTGTGTGTGTGCTCTCTCAATAATTCCTACACATTTGTTTGTCACCTGTAAGGCAATGTTTATTTGTGTGAGGTCCCATTCACATGTTATCAGTGTGTGTGTGTCTGTGTGTAGGTGTACTGAATAAACCAAAGAACTTCAAATAAAACCTTTCAGAGTGAATAATCCACCACACAAAGAATATGTCACAATATACTTGTATGTCATAAATTGATATATATATACATAATACCATCCATTCACTCTCAACATGCTTCATAAAAAACTGGTTTTGTGACTTTATGACTTGAATTCACAACCCCATTGCTTGTCTCTCCCTGTGTGTGTGTGTGTGTGTGTGTGTGTGTGTGTGTGTGTGTGTGTGTGTGTGTGTGTGTGTGTGTGTGTGTGTGTGTGTGTGTGTGTGTGTGTGTGTGTGTGTGTGTGTGTGTGTGTGTGTGTGTGTGTGTGTGTGTGTGTGTGTGTGTGTGTGTGTGTGTGTGTGTGTGTGTGTGTGTGTGTGTGTGTGTGTGTGTGTACATGAGTGTGTGTTTGCCTCCAACCATAATAATAGTGGCCGGCTGAGTTAGTCACAGTGTGTCAGCGGGCCAGCGCTGAGCTGTTGATTAGTAGTTTGGGCAGACAGTCAGCCAGAGGAGGATTCCCATGTTTATCTGTCTTTGTTACGCGATATCTCATCTGTGTGACGGTCAGTAGATGCTGTCACTGGGACTGATGCACCGTAACCTTGTTGTGTATTTATACTGATTATGTGGTGAAACTTAATGGAGGTTAAACCCCCTTTACAACCAGGCAGGTCTGGGAGAGAGACATCTGTATTTACAGCACCGTCCTGAGGCTGTAGGATAAAGGATGCATGCATGTGACACACACACACACACACACACAAATACATACATACACACACACACACACACACACACACACATACACATACAAGTCACCTCTGGGACAATACAATTGATGCTGATATGATTATATAATAATAATAATAATAATAATAATAATAATAATAATAATAATAATAATAATAATAATAATAATAATAATAATAATAATAATAATAATAATAATAATAATAATAATAATAATAATAATAATAATAATAATAATAATAATAATAATAATAATAATAATAATAATAATAATAGAGAGTGTTCCAGAGGGTATGATTTAAAAACAGAGATGGACTCAGCGTTGTGGATTGAGACAGGAAGAGTGTTCCAGAGGGTATGATTTAAAAACAGAGATGGACTCAGTGTTGTGTATTGAGACAGGGAGAGTGTTCCAGAGGGTATGATCTAACAACAGAGATGGACTCAGTGTTCTGTATTGAGACAGGGAGAGAGCTTTACTCGATCGCATTGAATAGTTTTCGGGACCCCCGATTCATTATGCTGTGGTGGGTTATGTCGTGGCCCAAATGGACATACGATCTACCAGATGGCAATCAAATAATTGGAATATTCTTTTTGGAATCTCACCGGCCACAGGTAAGAGCAATTTAATGTCAATTTCAGCTTGATTGTGCCTTGTTTTCATAGCCATCGCCCTGATCAGCGTATGCTGTTGTACTAACGAATGTCGTTATTGACAATCAATTAATCAGAAATGACCCCCCCCCCTTTCATGCATTCATGATGGAACATAATATACCGATAATGTTTTCGCTCCCCAATGCAGTACCCTTCCTTCTATGACCTGTAGAGACCTTTAACAATGAATTATGGACAGAGGTGGGGAAAGGGTTCAATAATGATAACCATTACCCGGGCAAAAAGGGTTAAGACACAGACTCAATAACAGACACACACACACAGTGCTCCCATTTACATCTCCTTTATATATATAGCCTGGTTCAAGATACAAGGTTATAACTCAATTCACTATTTATATACACTATGTTCTCACTGGCACCTAGTGCTCTCGCTCTACAATACACATGGAGGAAAGTTATTCCCAAAATGGACACCTTGTGCTCTTTCTATTATTACAGACGCAGTAAGAACCTCTTCCCTTTCAGGGTTATCTACTGCTCCGCTTCGCGGTAGGGAAGAACCAGGTAAAACTTAAAGGAGTTCAATGGGAATTTGATAAAGAACACACATGTTATTACACTCAAAAGAAATCAATAGTGGGCCCACATTTAGCACATAAACCCCTATATAAAGCCGGCATTAATGGTTGGGGCGCCCCTCTTACACTGCTCTTCAGTGTGCATTCAAAGCACCACTTATCTTCACTCTATAGAGCTCGCTCCCCATGGTAGTCTGTCTACCGAACACGTTTCAACACTCAGAGCACCTTTGATACTTATCCAAGATGGGGCCCAATCTTAGCACCACTAGTCCGGATGCTAAGATGGCAGACGAAGATCTCACGATAACAGCCAGCAAGGCGGTGTAGATGCTGGGGCAGGTGCTGTCGGCAAACGGCTTGAAGATGCTGGAGGGGTGTGCAGTGTAGTGGCGTCCTCTGCTGGGCTGAAGAGGGAGGTTCGTTGCGCGTGCTAATACTGTAAGGCTCGCCTAAACACAGCTAAAACTGCGGGCCATAATGCACCCTCCTACTAGGACGTCTATATACACAACTACCGCGAGGTGACCCAAGGCTATCACCTGGTCTTCGGCTCTCCTCGCCGGTTATAGCCTTCATAGTGTCTCTGGCTCATTAGCCAAACGCTAAGCTACCGCATATAGTTCTGGAATAACCCGTTTGGTAGCAGAGTATATCCCTTTCTCCGGCGCATTAATCAAACGCTCAGCTATCGCATGTATTTCTAGAATAACCCGTTTGGTAGCAGAGTATATCCCTTGCACGCTTGCTTCTACAGGGCTCTCCGGTGCTGACGTCCGACGTCGTCTCTGTCCCACGCCGAAGAGAGAGCCACTCCCCGTTGCACCTTGCGAAGAATGATCTCTTCTTCTCCCGATATCTCCTTCCTGCCCAGCCTTCCACCACCGCCCCCTGCTGGCACTTGCAATCCTGTACAGCTATGAAACGCCCAAGTTCAGAAGAGGAGGATGAAAGGGCAGCAAGTTATTAGTCAATATTCAGGGAGAGGTGATCAAAGAGACCCGCACATTATTTGTCCATATCCGGGCAGGTATGATCAAGAGTGGACCACTGGTTACAACGTCCTTGTGAACACAGGGAATGCAAAAGATTACGTTAGCAATTCTGAATAATAACCAGACATATTCAGGTTGCTACATTTCACCCTACTTTAAACTTGCCAAGTCCTCTGCAAGTTACACAAATGGAACACCAGTTTAATACACACATGTATACGGTCCTTAGACCAACAGTTTCACACCCTCCTTCATGAATTGCAAACACTGTTCAACGAATACACTCTTTAGCACGTAGTCATAGCGATACCGGGCGGGTAGCCGACCTCTGGTGCTCCTCTGGGGCCAGGTTGGTTCGACCCCTCCCATGTCTGACTCCGTGTCAGACTCGTTTGTCCCTGCCGACAGGTCATCGGCCGCGGCCTCGCCTTCCGGGGCCACAGGTTGGCCGCCGGCAGCGCCCTCCTCACCCCCGTCTCCGCCGTGCTCTCCTGAGGGGTCCGACTCCACCTCTCCTCCCTCGTCAGGCACGACTTCAGCGACGACCCGAGGGAACCCGGGTGGGTTACACGCCCTGGGACGCGGTCCGATCGGACTCCGGAAAGGAACAGGGCTTGAGCTGGTCCCGATGTACAGTCCTCTCTGGGCCCCCTCCTTCGGGCCGGACAGTGAATACCGGCGTCCCCTCGTGGCTCTGGGTAACCACCAGATAGGGCTCCCACTTGTCCTGTATCTTATTACGACCCCTGGGTCGGTGGTCACGCAGCAGGACCCGGTCTCCAGCCCTTACGAGCGCGCCTCTGGACTTTCGGTCATATATCCGCTTGCGTCGAAGAGACGCGTGCTTCGCCGTGGCTTCCGCAGCCTCCGCGGCAGCCTTCAGTCGCTCGTGGTGTCCCTGGACCCATTCGTCCACGTTCTCTGCATCGCCGTCCATGGCATCCTTGCCACCCAGTACGTCCCTGGGCATCCTTGCGTCCCTCCCGAAGAGCAAGTAGAAGGGGGAGTACCCCGTGGAGGAGTGCACGTGGCAGTTGTACGTAAGTACCAACTCGGGCAGGTGTTCTTTCCAGTCTCGCTTCTTGTCCGCGGGAAAGCTACGCAGCATATCGTGCATGGTCCGGTTGAACCTTTCGCACTGGCCGTTCCCCTGGGGGTGGTAGGGCGTCAGGGCCGCCTCAGGGGGTGTGCGAGCAGTGCGGTCGCACAGGACCTCGTGAGAAGGGGGGCCTCGCACAGAAAAAAAATTAAAATAGATTTTTTTTTTTCTTTTTTTTTTTTTTGCGAGGCCCCCCTTCCTGTGAGGCCCTTTTTCATCACAGACCTAAAATATAGTTTTGCTTATATGCTTATATATTTCACATTAGACACGTTTGTAGAATGTTCCTGGCTCTGCGGCTCTGCAGCAGACATACTCACTATTGGAGCTCTGGGGCTCTGCAGCAGACATACTATTGGTTTCAACGAAGGGAGGGGTTACATCATGTGTACGCCGGCGTGCGTCAGCTGCGTTTGACTATTTTGCGCGTGCAGCTTTGGAGGTTATGCTTAGTTATGCCAGCCAAAACGAAGAGGACGGTCATTCGGCAGATGGACTGAAGATGAAAGTTGTTGCATGTTAGACAGTTCAGTCAGGCTTAGCTGAAGACAGGGACAGCTAGTTAGCTTTAGCTACGTTATAATATCGAGTGCTAACGTGTGGTTCAGTCGGGATAGCCATGATGATGTCGGCTAGTAGCTAGCTTAGCTAAAGGCTAACTAGCGTTAGCTAACCTAGAGAGAGCGCGTGCAGCATTGTTATGCCAAGATGAAGAGGACGGTCATTCGGCAGATGAACTTCGTCAACTCCACGCGGTTGTCTCCATCCTCTTGGACGTTTGGTGAGTTTTTAATGCACTCTATTCTATTCCCGCCGTGGATATATCTCTCTCTCTCTCTCTCGGGAGCCAAACGGGCCGGCAAGCTGTTGTAGTAGCTAACGGTGTGTGGCCTGGTGTCAGTACCTGGCTACTCTATTTGTAGTTACAGTAGCCTATTTAGCTGATGTCGGCCATTGGCTCCTTGCTACTTTGTTTTCTCTGGTATAGACCCTCTTCTCTTTGGATTTAAGTGTTGATCTTTGTCCTTTTGGATCTATGTATATTCATGTTGCCTTTGTGAAGTTATCTTTTCCTTCTGTTTTGTTCTTCCATTAAAAGTTGAATATCCTTTAGGGGCTCATCTTTGCTTATCTCTCTCATACATGCTCTCTCTCTAACACACACACACAGACATGCTCTCTCTCTCTAACACACAAACACACATGCTCTCTCTCTCTCTCTTTCTAACACACACAGACATGCTCTATATCTCTCTCTAACACACAAAATGACATGCTCTCTCTCTCTATATTTCTCTCTCTTTCTAACACACATATACATGCTCTCTCTAACACACACACAAACAGACATGCTCTCTCTCTATCTCTCTCTTTCTAACACACACAGACATGCTCTATCTATCTCTCTCTCTTCAATTCAAATGGGCTTTATTTCACATTCTTGTATTTCTCCCAGTAGGTATGGGAGTTTTGAGTTATTGTCGATGTTTTCAAAGTCTCTTTGGGTGTTTGCAATTTGTGGGAAGTATGTCTTGGTATAGTGGGCAGGTTTTTTCCACCTCATCTTGTGTGCAGTGGGTCTGTCTTCGCTTGGGAGCCAGGTCTGCCTATGGCGGCCTTTCTCGATGGCTAGGCTGTGCTCGCTGAGTCTGTACCTAGTCAAGGATCTTCTTAGTATTGAGTCAGTCACAGTGCTCAGGTATTCTGCCACTGTGTACTCTCTGTTTAGGGCCAAATAGCAAGGGTTGTTTCTTTCCAATGTGTCTCTCTCTCTCTCTCTCTCTCTCTCTCTCTGGCCTTGCTCTGGTGGAGGGTCAGGGGCATTGCCGGCAGGGCCGCCTCAGGGGGTGTGCGAGCAGTGCGGTCGCACAGGGCCTCGCAGGAAGGGGGGCATCGCAAAAAAAATAAATAAAAAAATATTTATTATTTTTTTTATTTTTATTTTTTTATTTTTTATTTTTTTTGCGAGGCCCCCCTTCCCGCGAGGCCCTTTTCCATCACAGACCTAAAATCTAGTTTTGCTTATATGCTTATATATTTCACATTAGACACGTTTGTAGAATGTTCCTGGCTCTGCGGCTCTGCAGATGTATATTGGCTCTGCAGATTGTTTTCAAGAAGGGAGGGGTTACATCATGTGTACGCCGGCGTGCGTCAGCTGTGTTTTACTATTTCGAGCTAACCTAGAGAGAGCGTGTGCAGCATTGTTATGCCAAGATGAAGAGGACAGATGAACTTCGTCAACTCCACGCGGTTGTCTCCATCCTCTTGGACGTTTGGTGAGTTTTTAATCCACTCTATTCTATTCCCGCCGTGGATATATCTCTCTCTCTCTCTTAATGCACTCTCTCTCTCTCTTAATGCACTCTATTCTCTCTCTCTTAATGCACTCTATTCTATTCCCGCCGTGGATATATCTCTATTCTATTCCCGCCGTGGATATATCTCTATCTCTCTTAATGTACTCTCTCTCTCTCTCTTAATGCACTCTATTCTCTCTCTCTTAATGCACTCTATTCTATTCCCGCCGTGGATATATCTCTCTCTCTCTCTCTCCAAACGGGCCGGCTAGCTAGTTAGCTGTAGCTAACGGTGTGTGGCCTGGTGTCACTGAGCACCTGGTGCGAGGGAGGTGAGCTTGGTGTTAGCTCAGTTAGCTGTTTAGCTACGACGTTAGCTGCTCGTTTTCGCTCGGCTCGGAATGTTAGCTTGATGCTATCAGTTAGCCTAGAGTTAGCTGTTAGCTTGTGCTACGACCATTGACATTAGCCGTGAGAATAGCGGGCCCTGGCACTCTCTGACTACGACATCATATTTGACAGAAGATGTAGTCGGGCCTGCACCATGACAAGGCTCCGGCCTTCCAGCTTCTTTTTGTCCCGCCAGCGAGAGGCCTTTCGTCAACGTGGAGACCTGTGTTGCGGCCTTTCGCCCCCTGCGTTCCTTGGTGCAGGTAAGATGTCATGAGTTAATGCACTCTATTCTCTCTCTCTTAATGCACTCTATTCTATTCCCGCCGTGGATATATCTCTATCTCTCTCTCTCTTAATGCACTCTCTCTCTAGGGGCGCATCTTTGCTTATCTCTCTCATGTCATACATGCTCTCTCTCTAACACACACACACGACACAGACATGCTCTCTCTCTCTCTCTCTCTCTCTCTCTCTCTCTCTCTCTCTCTCTCTCTCTCTAACACACACAGTCTGCCTTTCTCGATGGCTAGGCTGTGCTCGCTGAGTCTGTACCTAGTCAAGGATCTTCAGTCACAGTGCTCAGGTATTCTGCCACTGTGTACTCTCTGTTTAGGGCCAAATAGCATTTCAATTTCTTTCCAATGTGTCTCTCTCTCTCTCTCTCTCTCTCTCTCTCTCTCTGTACACTGTATATTGACTGTAGAACGGGAGCTCTCTCTCGCTCTCTCTCTTGCTATATGTTGACTGTATCATGCCCAGCCTCGGGCAGCGCTATTATTTAAGAATATGTTGACTGTATAAAATATATTTATATATATTATATATTTTCTTTCTTTTTTCTTTTTTACCTTTTAGGGGGGGGTCCTTGTGTTTGAATCTTGCACAGGGCCTCGCATTTCTCCCAGGCGGCCCTGTAGGGCGTAGTACGGCTTTTCGAGATCCCGTAGAGTCTACAGAGTTCTTTGATGACACTGGACTTGAAATTTCGCCCTTGGTCGGCATGGAGCCGGGCAGGGCAGCCGTAATACACAAATCAATGCTTGATGATCGCGGCGGCGGTGGTCTTGGCGGTCTGATCTTTGGTCGGGATGGCGATGGTGAATCGGGTAAACATATCGGTCAACACCAGAACGTTCTCGTAGCCGCCCGTCGACATCTCCAACAGGGTAAAGTCCATGGCTAGGACTTCCATGGGCGCAGTTACGTTGGTGCAGGTCATCTGGGCCTGGGCCTTAGGGAATACGTCCCAGGCCAGTGCACACCGCTTGCACTGTCGTACCCAGCCATTCACCTCCTCGGTCATTCCGATCCAGAGGTAACTTCGCCTCATCAGGTCTATAGTCCCCTGCCTACCGAAGTGTCCCCCGTAGTCGTGCTGGGTCTCATAGATATGTCGCCGCAGGACCGTCGGCACCACCAGTTGTAGGACCTCTTCCCCGTCGTGGGGGTCGCTGACGCGTCGAAACAGTTCTTGTTTGTGTAGACGGAACCGCTCCCATTGCCCGTATAACTTGCGGAGACCTGAGTCCACATCCTGCAACTGGGCTTTAGTGGGTGGGGTCCCACGGGTCACCGCCCACCACACTGGTCCCAGTTCGGGGTCTTCCGCCTGGAGTTGCCGTAGTTCAGCCCAACTGTACCCGCTGTTCCCCTTCTGCGTAACTATTTGTCTTGCAACGACTGTCGGGACCCCCCGTGGCCCGGTCCGGCCCTCGGGGCTTAGTAGAGCCCGGACTTCCTCCGCCAGGATCACTATGTAGCCGTTGCATGCGGCCAGGGCGGGGGCCCACGACGGGCCGGTCCGTTCCTCGGTGCCCAGCTGAGTGTGGACGCCTGCCGCTGTGATCGTTAGGAAGTCTTTTTCTGTGTCCTCCACTTCTGGTTCTTGCTTCATCGGCATGCGTGACAAGGCGTCGGCATTTTGGTTAAGCCGACCGGGCTTGTAATGTACTATAAAGTCGTATTCGGCCAGCTGGGCGTTCCAGCGCTGCTCCACTGCCCCCAGATTGGCCGTGCCTAGGTGCCGCAGAGGGTTGTGATCGGTGACCACAGCGAATTGGGAGTAGAGCAGGAGGTCCCGGAACTTCTCGGTGATCGCCCACTTCAGGGCGAGGAGCTCCAGCTTGAACGCGCTGTAGTTTTGGTTGTTTCTTTCGGACCCTCGTAGACCTCTGCTCGCGAAAGCGATGACGCGCTCCACGCACTCTTGATTCTGGCTCAGCATGGCTCCCAGCCCCAAGTAGCTTCCGTCCGTGGTCACTATGAAGGGGAGTCGGAGGTCTGGGTAGGCCAACACCGGTGGCGTCATCAGGCACCTTCGCAGGTGGTCGAAGGCCTCCTGACACTTTGGAGTCCACTTGAAGGCCTCGGTCCGTCCTTTAGCGAACCCTTTCTTTTCCTTTCCCATTAGGACATGCAGAGGCTGCGCCACTTGGGCGAAGTGGGGCACGAATCGCCGGTAGTACGACAGGAATCCGATCTTTCGCCGAGCGCGCCGCCGGCCAGTCCTCCAGGGCCTTTACTTTGTCGGTGTCGACTTGGACACCGGCCGCAGATACAATGTGTCCCAGGAATTTCAACTCCGTCTTGAGGAGGAAACACTTCCGGGGCTTGAGTTTGAGGCCATGCTCACGGAGGCGTCCGAACACCAAGTCCAGCTTTTGGCAGTGACTCTCGAAATCACTGGCGAACACCAACACGTCGTCTAGGTAGACCAACAGGACGTCGAAGGCCAGGTCTCCTAACACCGCGGTCATCAACCGCTGGAACGTCGCCGGCGCATTGCACACCCCGAAGGGCATACGGGTGCACTGGTAGAGGCCGAAGGGCGTCGTGACGGCCGTCTTTTCTTGGTCCTCCTCCTTCACCGCCACCTGGAAGTAGCCCGCCATGAGGTCGAGGGAGGAGAAGATTTTGGCCTGCCCAAGGGCTTCTAGGGACTCCTCTATACGGGGTAGAGGATACGCATCTCGGTGCGTCACATTGTTTAGTCGACGGTAGTCGCAACAGAATCGCACGGAGCCGTCTTTCTTGATCACTATCACTGCTGGCGACGCCCATGGGCTACAGCTCTCCACTAGGACGCCCTGGTCGACCAGGTCTTGCACATGTCGTTTCACTTCCTGAAAGATGTGGGGCGGTATCCGGCGGTGCCGTTGTTTGATGGGGTGTGCGTCCCCGGTGGGGACGTAGTGAGTGACTGTGGTCGTGTAACCGTAGTCTCCGTCTTGTGTTTCTCCAATACTTGGTTCAGTCCGTCCACTTGTGCCTGCGTGAGGTCTTGGAGGTCCGCTTGTAGGGGCACGGCTAGCCTTCGGGTCCTCTCGTCGGCCACCGCCGGCGTCGGGTTGTCTCTGGCTTCAATCGGCGTCACCCTAAATCCTCCGTCTACTGCTTCCACGGTCACCCTCTCTTTGGGCCGTACTTGACGGGGGCAGTGGAGTTCCGCCAGTCGGGACCGGGGCCGGAGCACGATTTCCGCGTCGGTCAGGTTTAACAGTCTCACAGGCACCTTTCCATTTATGGTGTGCGCTACCATGTTAGCCACCATTAGGCCGGGCGGCAGGTTGGCACTCGGAGTGCTCTCGAGCATCACGGGGCGCCGCATCCTCGCCGACGTCTCGCAGCGGCCCGGGACGACCATTTCACTGTGGGGGGGAATGACCATCGGGTCTCGGCCGGCCACCTTCACGTACCCCATTTTCCCCAGGGCGGGGCACCCCTGTTCCTCCTGCGCAATGTCAGCGACGACTCGGCGCAGTGAGACACTTCCGGCGTCGGAGCGACGACGACCTGAGGGACGCATCCCCTTGATTCCCTTGAAGAGGCCGTCCACCCCGCCGAGTATGTTCATCCCCAGAAGTCCCTGGACGGCATGTCCCGCGGGGCTGCGGAGGGGGTCGTCTTTCACTATGAACACGCATTTCCCTGGGAACGTCATCTCTAGGCACTTCACTTCCGCGTAAAGGCACCCCACCACTGGGATTTCTAAGCCGTTGGCGGCCGTGAGGGTGATCCAGTTGGCGGGGGTCAGCCTCTTCTTCGGGAAGTGCCGCTTGAAATGAGTTTCAGACATGGTGGTAACTTCGGCTCCGGTGTCGAAGAGGCAGCAGGTCTCGACGGCATCTATCTGTACGTCTAGGGTGAAGCATTCCCCGTGTACATCCTGAGCCCCTGGGTCCTCAGCGACCGATTCGACAGCTCCTGTCGCGACGACGTCGATCGCCCCTCGCGTTCCAGACCGGTATCCCGACGGGCCCGGGGCTTCGGGCGCGGGGGAAAGGGCTGGGCGTGGTCCGCCGGCTTGGAGTGGGCAATCCCTACTGATATGTCCCGGCTGCTGACAGGCGTAACATATCAGTCTCCCATCCTAGCTCCGGCGGGGCAGTCCACGCGGGGCAGCGGGCACGTCTCCCCTGCGTCGGCATCCGGCGACGCCTCTTTGGGGCGCGTCCCGCTCGTGCCGAAAGGACTGGAAGAACTGTTCTTGGCGCGCGACCAACTGCCCTTGGCTTGCGACCAGCAGTCCTTGGCTCGCGACCAGCTGTTCTTGGCTCGCGAACAGCTGTCGGATGGAGTCCTGTAGCGCGGCTACGTCAAGAGGTGGTTCGCGTCCCTCCGCGGCGGCGGCATGTATCGTGCCCCGGGCGGAACCCCTACCGGGGGGTAGGACCATCTCCTCTTCGGACCAGTCGATCGCCGCCAGCATCAAGTCGAGGAACGTCCGCGCCCCGTCCTCCCTTATATATTTTCTCATCTCCCGTCGCAGCATTTCGTCCCTTAGGCCTAACACAAACTGCTCCTGCAGCCGGGCGGCGGGATCTGCGACCTGTAGGGGATCTCAGCCCTGTATGCGACGAATCTGCTCCTGTAAGTCGTAGGCAAACTCTCTCACATTCTCGCCGTCTGTTTGTCGGCGGTCAAGGAACTCTCCCAGACGGACACTGACCGGGGTTTTGTCTCCGTACGTCTCTTTCAGCAATCGGAATATGGCGTCCGGCTCTGGGGCGATCCCTTCCATCACGAAGCGCACTGTCCACTTAGCCTCGCCTTTCAGGTGCTGTTGTACAGACTCCGCCTGCTCTTTGGCTGGCACTCGGCTGGTCCGGAAATGAGCTTTCATTTCCCGGATCCAATCCTCCACTGGCGGCTCTCCCCTCTCTTTTCCCCCCCCGAACTCGCTGCACTTTCGGTCCCATTGGACATACACAGTCGAGGGGGCCGCGCTGGGTTCACGGCCGTCCCTGTCGAGGGCGGCCTGGGCCTTTTCTATGGCCAGCGCCTGTCGGTCAGGTCTCCCATCGTTTTGGCCTCCTCCTTTTTTACCTCGGCGACGGCGTCCTGGGCGTTTCGTTGCTCCCATAGGGCTGCCAGAGCGTAGCGCGTCTCTTGGAGTGCCTGTTCGGTCAACTCCCTCACCGCTTCGGTTTGCTGCTTCAGTAGTGCCGCCTGGGCGTCGCACCTCTCTTGGAGCGCCTCGCACCTCGCCGCCATTTCCTGCGCGGCGCGGGTCTGCTCTTCGGACATCGTGGGTCCCTCTACTGGTCAAGTTCAAGGAAGTAAGTTAGGATGTTGATCCTGTTCGTGACGCCAAATGTAGCAGAGTGGATTACCCCTGCTTTATGGGAGTGGTTGTACACGGCCACCTGGTAGCGGGATGCAGCAGATATGAGTCTAGCTGGACCCCCGTCTTTAGGCCAGGAATGTCGAAAAGGAGGTCGAGCAGCAGGAGCGGATGGGGCCTAGGATTCACTGACCTAGGGGTGGTACTCTGGTCCTTCTTGCCCTCCAGGGCGATCAGCAGTAGCTCCCCACACACCCTCACTTCCCCCAATACTTCCTTAGCCCTCCCACACCTGATGGCAGTAAGATGGATAATGTTTTCGCTCCCCAAAGCAGTACCCTTCCTTCTATGACCTGTAGAGACCTTTAACAATGAATTATGGACAGAGGTGGGGAAAGGGTTAAATAATGATAACCATTACCCGGGCAAAAAGGGTTAAGACACCGACTCAATAACAGACACACACAGTGCTCCCATTTACATCTCCTTTATATATATAGCCTGGTTCAAGATACAAGGTTATAACTCAATTCACTATTTATATACACTATGTTCTCACTGGCACCTAGTACTCTTGCTCTACAATACACATGGAGGAAAGTTATTCCCAAAATGGGCACCTTGTGCTCTTTCTATTATTACAGACGCAGTAAGAACCTCTTCCCTTTCAGGGTTATCTACTGCTCCGCTTCGCGGTAGGGAAGAACCAGGTAAAACGTAAAGGAGTTCAATGGGAATTTGATAAAGAACACACATGTTATTACACTCAAAAGAAATCAATAGTGGGCCCACATTTAGCACATAAACCCCTATATAAAGCCGGCATTAATGGTTGGGGCGCCCCTTTTACACTGCTCTTCAGTGTGTATTCAAAGCACCACTTATCTTCACTCTATAGAGCTCGCTCCCCACGGTAGTCTGTCTACCGAACACGTTTCAACACTCAGAGCACCTTTGATACTTATGAGAGATGGGGCCCAATCTTAGCACCACTAGTCCGGATGCTAAGATGGCAGACGAAGATCTCACGATAACAGCCAGCAAGGCGGCGTGGATGCTGGGGCAGGTGCTGTCGGCAAACGGCTTGAAGATGCTGGAGGGGTGTGCAGTGTAGTGGCGTCCTCTGCTGGGCTGAAGAGGGAGGTTCGTTGCGCGTGCTAATACTGTAAGGCTCGCCTAAACACAGCTAAAACTGCGGGCCGTAATGCACCCTCCTACTAGGACGCCTATATACACAACTACCGCGAGGTGACCCAAGGCTATCACCTGGTCTTCGGCTCTCCTCGCCGGTTATAGCCTTCACAGTGTCTCTGGCTCATTAGCCAAACGCTAAGCTACCGCATATAGTTCTGGAATAACCCGTTTGGTAGCAGAGTATATCCCTTTCTCCGGCACATTAATCAAACGCTCAGCTATCGCATGTATTTCTAGAATAACCCATTTGGTAGCAGAGTATATCCCTCGCACGCTTGCTTCCACGGAGCTCTCCGGTGCTGACGTCCGACGTCGTCTCTGTCCCACGCCGAAGAGAGAGCCACTCCCCGTTGCACCTTGCGAAGAATGATCTCTTCTTCTCCCGATATCTCCTTCCTGCCCAGCCTTCCACCACCGCTCCCTGCCGGCACTTGCAATCCTGTCCAGCTATGAAACGCCCAAGTTCAGAAGAGGAGGATGAAAGGGCAGCACGTTATTTGTCCATATCCGGGCAGGTATGATCAAGAGTGGACCACTGGTTACAACGTCCTTGTGAACACAGGGAATGCAAAAGATTACGTTAGCAATTCTGAATAATAACCAGACATATTCAGGTTGATACATATGTGTAGCAGCCTGAATATTCTACTAAGTATTCAGAAGTGCTAACTAACTGTTACTTTCCCTGTGTGTGTATAAAGTGTGATAAACAGTGTTCCTTTGGATAGCTCGCCCAGTCTAATGACGAGGTGAGGTGCTACTCTTCTCCGGCTTCAGTATGGATCACTAACAATAACATTGAAGCACCTTTTCTCCCTTTCTGGAGTGGTCCTAGAGTGGGATCAGTGGCGGTTGCCAGCAGGGGGCGGAGTGGCAGTGGTGGCAGGTGGAGCGGAGGAGAGAGGAAAGCAATGAGGAAGAGGGAGTTACCTGGGGGCGAGAGGACCAGGAAGCTCTCTTCGGCAGTGGACTTGACCGCGAACAGTCGCAGTCACAGCGGGCGTGTGCTCAAACGAGCCCCGTTGAAAGAGAGCTGTTGAAGAGCCCCGTCGGAACGAGCGACGGGTGATAAGAAGAGAGCCCCGTTGGAACGAGCAACGGGTGATGAGAAGTACTTGCTAGTTGACGGGTTATCCTAGAAGTACCAGCGATAGTGTGTGAGTAAGCGATACAGAACGAAGGACTAACGTCTAGAGTTAGCGGGACTAACGTCTATAGTTAACGGGTTATAGTAGTAAGTGTGCGGTGTATTAGCATGCTGCTAACGGCTCCGTCTGACTCCAGTAGACTACCGGGCGCGCGGCGCTGAAGACCGGTGGTATAGTCAGCCACGTTGCGTTAGTAGTACAACCGATATAGCAGGAGGGTGCATCCAGACCCGAAGCTTAGCAGTGTTTAGGGTAGCAACAGTATTAGCAGTTCGCGCGACAGCAGCAAGCAACAGCCAGCAGTGGACGTCCCCCAGACGTTACAGAGGACGCCTCTTCCCACCAGCAGAGGTCGCCATCACAGCACGCTCCTCCAGCTAACCACTGCCCATGCTGTTCGCCCAGCCCGCTGGCTGTGCTCGCGGGATCGCCGACGCCATCTTGTCACCTGGACGAGAGGTGATAAGAGTGGGTCCGTCATCTTGGCTAAGTACGAACGGTACCTCGTGTATCCACATCAACGTCCATTCAGTGAACGCTAACAACCAATGTCTAAGGGGTACCCCAAACAATTTAAGCCGGCTTTAGTGTAGGTTTTATTTTGGTAATGTGGGCCCACATTTGCTTGGTTTTCTTTTGGTATTTTATTATTCTTGTTATTTGAATTCCCAATGTTTCTCTACTTTATGCCTGGGTCTCCCCTAGTACAAGCGGAGTGTTATTAATGTATTGAGCACGCGGTGCCTATGGTGGGAATAGTGTTCCCCTACATTATCAGTGAGAGCACCTGGTGCCATGTATGAATAAATCTGAAGTATTATCTGTAACTGATAACCTGCCCAGGCTTCAATATAAAGTAGACCTTATTGGGAGCACTGTGTGTGTCTGTTTCTTTCATTTGCTAATCTAACCCCTGGGTAAATACTGTGACTGCATAATTATTTAACCCTTACACCCCATTCACAAAATAGCATTTGAAGGGTCTATACAGGTGGTCAAGGAAGGGTACTGCTTAAAGGGAAGCCCAATAATACTATTGAACTGACAGTCACTGGGTGTGGGAGGGCTGTCGGAGGTACTGGGGGAAGTGAGAGTGTGTGGGGAGCTACTGCTGACCGCCTTGGAAGGCGAGGGAGACCAGAGTACCAGTCCCCAGGTTAGTAAATCCTGGGCCCCATCCACTCCTGCTGCAAGCCCTCCAGAACGACGTTCCGGGCCAAAGACGGGGGTACATATAGGTCCAATTCTATAGTATCCTACTACCCAGTGTCTGTGTACTACTACTCCCACAAGCAGGGATAATCCACTCTTCTACATTTGGCGTCACGAACAGGATCAACATCCTACTCCACTTCCTTGACAGACCAGTAGAGAGACCATGATGTCCGACGAAGGGACCCGAGCCGCGCAGGAGATGGCAGCAAAGGTCGAGGAGCTGCAGGAGAAGTTCCAGACGTAGATGGCACGACTGGAGACACTGGAAGAAACAGTGACGAGACTGGAACAAGAAGAGGCCGTGAAGGGGTTGACCGAGAGGGCACTCCAGGAGAGGCGGTGTGTTCAGGTGGCTCTGCGGGAGCAAAGAGACGGCTCAGAAGCCGCCAACGGGTTAGAGATGACGTTCACCAAAACGTGTATCCTCCTCATGAAGGACGACCCCATCCGAGGACACGCGAGAGACGCGGTCCAGGGATTTCTGGGGATGGATGTGCTCGGCGGGGTGGACAGTCTCTTCCACGTAATGAAGGGGATGCGCCCCGCCCACAATTATCGCCCCGGCTCCGAGGATGTCGCCCTTAGCCCCGTTGTGGTAGTCCACCACCAACCCAACCGGGTCAGCCGGGAGGCCGACGACCCGTTATGCACGTCGAGGAGGTCAGGACCGGAGGACACAGAGAGGGGCTTCTCCACCGTCACGGGCCCCATCCCGTACTCGCCAGTCGGCCCCGGACGAATGGTGATCCAGATGAGGAACCGCGGGTACGACCGGGTGGAGATACGGCGAATCCAGGCGGAAGGGCCCCAGCTGGAACCAGTGGGGCGGGCAATGGTCCGAGGGATCCAGCCCCCTAAGACCCCGTTCGATCGGCAACGGGAGAAGAAAGAGCCTGACCCGAGAGAGCATGAGAGGGAGCCCGACCGGAGGGGGTCTGAAAAGAGAAAGGCCGACCAGAGGGGGCCCGAACAGAGAGAGCCCGACAGGAGAGAACCTGACCAGAGAGGGCCGGACAAGAGGGGGTCCGAAAGGAGAAAGGCCGACCAGAGGGGGCCTGAACGGAGAGAGCCCGAAAGGAGAGGGCCTAAGGGGAGAGAGCCCAACAGGAGAGAGCCCGACAGGAGAGAGCCTGACAGGAGGGGGCCTGAACAGAGAGAGAACAACAGGAGAGAGCCCAACGGGAGAGAGCCCAACAGGAGAGAGCCCGACAGGAGAGAGCCTGCTCAGAGAGAGCCTGACCAGAGAGAGCCGGACAGGAGGGGGCCTGAACGGAGAGAGCCTGATCAGAGGGGGCCCGAACAGAGAGGGCCCGAAAGGAGAGGGCCTGAGGAGAAAGAGCCTGACCAGAGAGAGCCAGACAGGAGGGTGTCCGAAAGGAGAGAGGCCGATCAGAGGGGGCCTGAACGGAGGGAGCCCGAAAGAAGAGGGCCTGAGGGGAGAGAGCCCAACAGGAGAGAGCCCGACAGGAGAGAGCCTGAGAGGAAAGAGCCTGACCAGGGAGAGCAGGAGAGAGAGCCCGACAGGAGGGGGTCTGAAAAGAGAAGGGCCGACCAGAGGGGGCCTGAACAGAGAGAGCCCAACAGGAGAGAGCCCAACAGGAGAGAGCCCGACAGGAGAGAGCCTGCTCAGAGAGAGCCCGACAGGAGGGGGTCTGAAAAGAGAAGGGCCGGCCAGAGGGGGCATGAACAGAGAGGGCCCAACAGGAGAGAGCCCGACAGGAGAGAGCCTGCTCAGAGAGAGCCTGACCAGAGAGAGCCCGACAGGAGGGGGTCTGAAAAGAGAAGGGCCGACCAGAGGGGGCCTGAACAGAGAGAGCCCAACAGGAGAGAGCCCAACAGGAGAGAGCCCGACAGGAGAGAGCCTGCTCAGAGAGAGCCCGACAGGAGGGGGTCTGAAAAGAGAAGGGCCGGCCAGAGGGGGCCTGAACAGAGAGGGCCCAACGGGAGAGAGCCCAACAGGAGAGAGCCCGACAGGAGAGAGCCTGCTCAGAGAGAGCCCGACAGGAGGGGGTCTGAAAAGAGAAGGGCCGGCCAGAGGGGGCCTGAACAGAGAGGGCCCAACGGGAGAGAGCCCAACAGGAGAGAGCCCGACAGGAGAGAGCCTGCTCAGAGAGAGCCTGACCAGAGAGAGCCGGACAGGAGGGGGCCTGAACGGAGAGAGCCTGATCAGAGGGGGCCCGAACAGAGAGGGCCCGAAAGGAGAGGGCCTGAGGAGAAAGAGCCTGACCAGAGAGAGCCGGACAGGAGGGTGTCCGAAAGGAGAGAGGCCGATCAGAGGGGGCCTGAACGGAGGGAGCCCGAAAGAAGAGGGCCTGAGGGGAGAGAGCCCAACAGGAGAGAGCCCGACAGGAGAGAGCCTGACAGGAGGGGGCCTGAACAGAGAGAGCCCGAACGGAGAGGGCCTGACAGGAGAGAGCCTGAGAGGAAAGAGCCTGACCAAGGAGAGCAGGAGAGAGAGCCCGACAGGAGGGGGTCTGAAAAGAGAAGGGCCGACCAGAGGGGGCCTGAACAGAGAGAGCCCAACAGGAGAGAGCCCAACAGGAGAGAGCCCGACAGGAGAGAGCCTGCTCAGAGAGAGCCCGACAGGAGGGGGTCTGAAAAGAGAAGGGCCGGCCAGAGGGGGCCTGAACAGAGAGGGCCCAACGGGAGAGAGCCCAACAGGAGAGAGCCCGACAGGAGAGAACCTGACCAGAGAGAGCCGGACAGGAGGGGGCCTGAACGGAGAGAGCCCGAAAGGAGAGGGCCTGAGGAGAAAGAGCCTGACCAGAGAGAGCCAGACAGGAGGGTGTCCGAAAGGAGAGAGGCCGATCAGAGGGGGCCTGAACGGAGGGAGACCGAAAGAAGAGGGCCTGAGGGGAGAGAGCCCAACAGGAGAGAGCCCGACAGGAGAGAGCCTGACAGGAGGGGGCCTGAACAGAGAGAGCCCGAACGGAGAGGGCCTGACAGGAGAGAGCCTGAGAGGAAAGAGCCTGACCAGGGAGAGCAGGAGAGAGAGCCCGACAGGAGGGGGTCTGAAAAGAGAAGGGCCGACCAGAGGGGGCCTGAACAGAGAGAGCCCAACAGGAGAGAGCCCAACAGGAGAGAGCCCGACAGGAGAGAGCCTGCTCAGAGAGAGCCCGACAGGAGGGGGTCTGAAAAGAGAAGGGCCGGCCAGAGGGGGCATGAACAGAGAGGGCCCAACGGGAGAGAGCCCGACAGGAGAGAGCCTGCTCAGAGAGAGCCCGACAGGAGGGGGTCTGAAAAGAGAAGGGCCGGCCAGAGGGGGCCTGAACAGAGAGGGCCCAACGGGAGAGAGCCCAACAGGAGAGAGCCCGACAGGAGAGAGCCTGCTCAGAGAGAGCCTGACCAGAGAGAGCCGGACAGGAGGGGGCCTGAACAGAGAGAGCCTGATCAGAGGGGGCCCGAACAGAGAGGGCCCGAAAGGAGAGGGCCTGAGGAGAAAGAGCCTGACCAGAGAGAGCCGGACAGGAGGGTGTCCGAAAGGAGAGAGGCCGATCAGAGGGGGCCTGAACGGAGGGAGCCCGAAAGAAGAGGGCCTGAGGGGAGAGAGCCCAACAGGAGAGAGCCCGACAGGAGGGGGCCTGAACAAAGAGAGCCCGAACGGAGAGGGCCTGACAGGAGAGAGCCTGACAGGAGAGAGCCTGAGAGGAGAGAGCCTGCTCAGAGAGAGCCCGACAGGAGGGGGTCTGAAAAGAGAAGGGCCGGCCAGAGGGGGCCTGAACAGAGAGGGCCCAACGGGAGAGAGCCCAACAGGAGAGAGCCCGACAGGAGAGAGCCTGCTCAGAGAGAGCCTGACCAGAGAGAGCCGGACAGGAGGGGGCCTGAACGGAGAGAGCCTGATCAGAGGGGGCCCGAACAGAGAGGGCCCGAAAGGAGAGGGCCTGAGGAGAAAGAGCCTGACCAGAGAGAGCCGGACAGGAGGGTGTCCGAAAGGAGAGAGGCCGATCAGAGGGGGCCTGAACGGAGGGAGCCCGAAAGAAGAGGGCCTGAGGGGAGAGAGCCCAACAGGAGAGAGCCCGACAGGAGAGAGCCTGACAGGAGGGGGCCTGAACAGAGAGAGCCCGAACGGAGAGGGCCTGACAGGAGAGAGCCTGAGAGGAAAGAGCCTGACCAGGGAGAGCAGGAGAGAGAGCCCGACAGGAGGGGGTCTGAAAAGAGAAGGGCCGACCAGAGGGGGCCTGAACAGAGAGAGCCCAACAGGAGAGAGCCCAACAGGAGAGAGCCCGACAGGAGAGAGCCTGCTCAGAGAGAGCCCGACAGGAGGGGGTCTGAAAAGAGAAGGGCCGGCCAGAGGGGGCCTGAACAGAGAGGGCCCAACGGGAGAGAGCCCAACAGGAGAGAGCCCGACAGGAGAGAACCTGACCAGAGAGCCGGACAGGAGCGGGCCTGAACGGAGAGAGCCCGAAAGGAGAGGGCCTGAGGGGAGAGAGCCCAACAGGAGAGAGCCCGACAGGAGAGAGCCTGACAAGAGGGGGCCCGAACAGAGAGAGCCCGAAAGGAGGGGGCCTGAGGAGAAAGAGCCTGACCAGGGAGAGCAGGAGAGAGAGCCCGACCGGAGGGGGTCTGAAAAGAGAAGGGCCGGCCAGAGGGGGCCTGAACAGAGAGAGCCCAACGGGAGAGAGCCCAACAGGAGAGAGCCCGACAGGAGAGAGCCTGACCGGAGAGAGCCGGACAGGAGGGGGCCTGAACGGAGAGAGCCCGAAAGGAGAGGGCCTGAGGGGAGAGAGCCCAACAGGAGAGAGCCCGACAGGAGAGACCCTGACAAGAGGGGGCCTGAACAGAGAGAGCCCAACAGGAGAGGGCCTGAGAGGAGAGAGCTTGACGGTGGAGACCGGGACCTCTGGAGGTAGAGCTACCACCATGTTTTCCGACCAGGAGGTCAAGGAGGCGAGGACAGCCCGGAGCAGGGGCCTCGTCGGCGTCGCTACCTGCGCAACTTTCAATACCGGCGCAGACGCTCACCGGCAGGTGTCAAACCGGGCCTAGAGGGTGGCGATGGGAACGTCGAGAGGACGTCAGGAGAGGTAAAGTCAGTCCCCTCAAACGAGGGTGGAGAAGACGGCGGAGACGGGGCGAGGAGGGCGCCGCGGGCGGCTCCTCAGAGGCCTTGGCGGGCGAAGCCATGGCCAAGGGCCTACCAACAGAGACAGACGAATCTGACGCCGAATCAGATGCAGGGGAGGTTGGACGAACCTGGCCCCAGAGGAGCACCAGAGGTCGGCTACCCGCTCGGTATCGCCAGGACTACGTGCTGAAGAGGGTGGTTGTAGAACAGTGTGTGAAACTAATGGAACAATGTGTGAAACTGTGGGTCTAAGGACCGTTTTCATGTCATTAAACTGGTGTCATTGAGTAACTTGCAGAGGACTTGGCAAGTTTAAAGTGGGGGGAAATGTAGCAGCCTGAATATTCTACTAAGTATTCAGAAGTGCTAACTAACTGTTACTTTCCCTGTGTGTGTATAAAGTGTAATAAACAGTGTTCCTTCGCCCAGTCTAATGACGAGGTGAGGTGCTTCTCTTCTCCGGCTTCAGTATGGATCACTAACAATAACATTGAAGCACCTTTTCTCCCTTTCTGGAGTGGTCCTAGAGTGGGATCAGTGGCGGTTGCCAGCAGGGGGCGTTGTGGCAGTGGTGGCAGGTGGAGCGGAGGAGAGAGGAAACCAACGAGGAAGAGGGAGTTACCTGGGGGCAAGAGGACCAGGAAGCTCTCTTCGGCAGTGGACTTGATCATGAACAGTCGCAGTCACAGCGGGCGTGTGCTCAAACGAGCCCCGTTGAAAGAGAGCTGTTGAAGAGCCCCGTCGGAACGAGCGACGGGTGATAAGAAGAGAGCCCCGTTGGAACGAGCAATGGGTGATGAGAAGTACTTGCTAGTTGACGGGTTATCCTAGAAGTACCAGCGATAGTGTGTGAGTAAGCGATACAGAACGAAGGACTAACGTCTAGAGTTAACGGGACTAACGTCTATAGTTAACGGGTTATAGTATTAAGTGTGCAGTGTATTAGCATGCTGCTAACGGCTCCATCTGACTCCAGTAGACTACCGGGCGCGCGGCGCTGAAGACCGTTGGTATAGTCAGCCACGTTGCGTTAGTAGTACAACTGATATAGCAGGAGGGTGCATCCAGACCCGAAGCTTAGCTGTGTTTAGGGTAGCAACAGTATTAGCAGTTTGCGCGACAGCAGCAAGCAACAGCCAGCAGTGGACGTCCCCCAGACGTTACAGAGGACGCCTCTTCCCACCAGCAGAGGTCGCCATCACAGCACGCTCCTCCAGCTAACCACTGCCCATGCTGTTCGCCCAGCCCGCTGGCTGTGCTCGCGGGATCGCCGATGCCATCTTGTCACCTGGACGAGAGGTGATAAGAGTGGGTCCGCCATCTTGGCTAAGTACGAACGGTACCTCGTGTATCCACATCAACGTCCATTCAAGTGAACGCTAACAACCAGTGTCTAAGGGGTACCCCAAACAATTTAAGCCGGCTTTAGTGTAGGTTTTATTTTGGTAACGTGGGCCCACATTTGCTTGGTTTTCTTTTGGTATTTTATTATTCTTGTTATTTGAATTCCCAATGTTTCTCTACTTTATGCCTGGGTCTCACCTAGTACAAGCGGGGTGTTATTAATGTATTGAGCATGCGGTGCCTATGGTGGGAATAGTGTTCCGTGGGAATAGTGTTCCCCTACATTATCAGTAAGAGGACCCGGTGCCATGTATGAATAAATCTGAAGTATTATCTGTAACTGATAACCTGCCCAGGCTTCAATATAAAGTAGACCTTATTGGGAGCACTGTGTGTGTCTGTTTCTTTCATTTGCTAATCTAACCCCTGGGTAAATACTGTGACTGCATAATTATTTAACCCTTACACCCCATTCACAAAATAGCATTTGAAGGGTCTATACAGGTGGTCAAGGAAGGGTACTGCTTAAAGGGAAGCCCAATAATACTATTGAACTGACAGTCACTGGGTGTGGGAGGGCTGTCGGAGGTACTGGGGGAAGTGAGAGTGTGTGGGGAGCTACTGCTGACCGCCTTGGAAGGCGAGGGAGACCAGAGTACCAGTCCCCAGGTTAGTAAATCCTGGGCCCCATCCACTCCTGCTGCAAGCCCTCCAGAACGACGTTCCGGGCCAAATACGGGGG
>NC_140170.1:71075896-71278415 GCF_963971535.1 Notolepis coatsorum
TAAAGAATTTTTCGTGTTCTGTCATCTAATAATATATTCAATTACCTTTCCTATCTGTATCAAAATGTTGGTATCGTGACAACACTACAACATACAAAAGCAGCTTGACAACCGATATCCTTTGCATCTAGTAGGCATGGGCCAATGTGTGATTTTGGTGGTATGTGCTATTTGCACAGCTGTGTGTCCCTTAGTATGCACACGCACAGTATAATATGCATGCAATAAATAGTTTGTTAATAAACTCTTTACTTGAAACATTTTCACTGTGCTCCTAAATGTATTTGTGTGCTCCTAATTTTTATTTTTATTTAGGAGCACATGTGCTCCTGGGGAAAAAGGTTAGTGTATAGCCCTATATATAGTAATAATAACACATGGGGCGGCTACGTGGCGTAGTGGGCAAGGCGCTCGCCACGAATGACGGATACGCTGGGCTTGCCTGTTCGAGCCCAGAACTCCACATTGCTTTCAGTTTAGCTGGTCGTTCATACACATTGGCCGTATTAGGGGGTGGGAAACTGATGGGTGGGGATCGGGCGTTGTGGACAGCGACTCCTACAGGTCGGTTGGTGCACCTGCGCAGTAGAATCAGGAAGTGTCAGGGGCAGCGTGAGCCTCCCACGCGTTACTCCTCGCCACTGAGAGATCGAGCTGCGCAGGTGAAAAGATGCGACTGCTGTTACCTCAAGTACCGGAGGGGACTTGTGCTATGTATGACTTAGTCCACATTGCAGCCGGCTTGTGGGAGGCAAGAAACAGCGTTCGTGACAGGGGAGGGTTGAATTGGATGATACGAAATTGGGATGGGAGAAAATATAGAAAAAAATGGGAGAAAAAGTGGATAAAAAAAAAGTAATAATAACACATGGCGACATACTAAAAAGCTATTTATAATTTTTGGCTGGTAAAAAATCTGCCAGGTTGGTAGTTTTTTTAATCTACCAGCCACATTGGCTGGTAAGACAAAAAGTTAAATTTGTTCCCTGCCCCCTTCCCCACTAATGGAACTGGTGTCATGGAATCACTTCGCTGGAGCGTTTCCACGGTTAGCTTGCGGCTAACGTTAGGTAGCTTAGCTCGCGGCTAAGATTTTTTTCTTTTCTTATGTTGTGGGACTTGTACAGCACTTTGGTAAACTTTGTTGTTTTTAAATGTACTCTATAAATAAAGTGGATTGGATTAATGAATTAAGTAGCCAACAAGGTTTCACTCGGCTGTGTGATTTAATTCAAGGTGGATCGCTGTTGTCGTTTGAACAACTTCAGATTTCATGGGAACTACCAATCCCCCAAATCAAGAATGTTTAAGATGAATGAAGTAAGATTTTGATTATTTGAAATATGACCTGTGTAGACTAAACTATGCACAGAATTATGTCAGTCTACAAGGTCCGGATTCTACATGGTACGGCAATGTAGACCTTGTAGACTCCACTACAGACCAATTATCAGTGAATGTTCATGCATTTTTAAGAAGGGCTACTTCCACAAAAAGAACTCACCAAAACATCTCAGTAGCACCTTATCTAAATGTTCTGTTTCATATATGGAGATTCATATTTATTTATGCATTGCATGAATTTCTACATTTTACTTCCTATTTTGTTTATTCATCCCAGTATCTTTCTTTCTTATGTGTGGAATTCTACAAGGCATGTAGGTGTATATGTGTTTGAGGATGATATCCTTCAAACAGGCAATAGTGATGATATAATTTGGGCGGTGCTGAGCTGGGTTACTTTCATCCAGTGTATTTGTCCCCCGGCCCCACCCAATGGCCCCATGCGCACGCGCACACACAAAAATCGAAGTAAAACATTTTGGGAAAAAATTTACTTTTTTTAACTTCGTTTTTTTTTATGTTCGAAGCTTGTGCCATCGAACGAAGCTTCGAAGTATTTAAGACAGCCCTAGTGATTATATCTCATGAGTCAAACAAACCTGAACGTTATTGCCATAAAATAGAACGTAGTTCGTTTCTTTACCTTTCTGTGAATGTCTAGGGGGGGAATTAATCTGATGAAAAATGGCGGAGCTATTTACATTATAAAAAGTAACTGTACTTACAGTAGATTTCATTCACGGTCTTTCCTGCCCTGTTACGGGCGCCTGGTGGTACTAAATCCAGATTTTTCCATTGGAAAGAGGAGATTTGGCCCGATCCATAGATGGATGACTTGGCCATAATAAGGTCATTTATAGGCCTGATATTCAATATTCATATTTGAAATTGCATGCGTCCAGGTGGCAAAATTCAGTACTGTATACAAAAAACCCTGTAAATCATCTGCCCTTTATTCATTTGCTTAGATTGTTTGTACACGTGATCTCAAGAAGGTGCTGAATGAGCTCAGTGGCCATTTTTCACATCTGGTCAATGTTAGCATGGTGTTATTCACTGTCAAAGATGGACATTTTAAAAATAATTGATATTCTCCTTTGCTTCGTTACAATTTACTCAAGCATAGTAACGGACACTATTTCTGACACTGGGAATATGTTCCCTGAGGTCCATATATACCAAGAACATGCAAATGGACCTTGTAGAAGTGGAGGAATCTTTTTTTTTTGTTAAGTACTTACTTTTAGGCGATTTTTTTTTAATATGCTAGGGCTCAACAGGTTAAGCAGCACAATGCAAACTTAGATAGCAGAGCTGTCCGTTTGATCATTTACATCCTCATTGTAAAATTAATCATAAAAAAATGCAAACGTTTGATCCCCTGGCGTAAACCATTGGTGTTTACCTTTCGTTCAGACCCTAATGGTAAATGGTGCATTTATATAGCGCTTTTATCCAAAGCGCTTTACAATTTTGTTACAATTAGGGGTTAAGTGTCTTGCTCAAGGACACATTGACATGCTTCCCGGGAGGAGCAGAAATTGAACTGGGAACCTTTTGACTACTGCTCTATCTCCTGAGCCACTGTCGCCGACGGGCTCATCCAGGCACATGCAGGACATCTATCAGACAGCAGTCCTTTGAAATGTAACATGTTGGCATGGGTAGCAGCTGTTCAAAATCTCGCCGGCAGCCAGAGGTCAAGGCCCTGGGCCTCGACATCACTGGTATTGGGAAGAAATAGCCGCAATTATTTCTGGATAGAGATCACACACACTTCCGAGTAGCATGGAGTAGCATTGTGCGTCCTTATCCGCCTTACCCCCCTCCCCAACCGAGTGTGAAATCGGAGTTGCGTGTGTGATGTCACAAATAGGTTGAACCACTCGTGGGCTAATATATGGTAACTTGACACCCAATAGCTACAGGATACACAGAAAGCATTGATGTGTCTTGACAGAATATCAAGATGCTGACTTGGGATTCCTGGTGCTGGTTGTCACTTTTGCACATATATGTATGCAAATATGCAATGCATGTAGAGATGCTGCTATGCGATTTTCAGTAATCTATTGAACAGTTTAGTGGATATTTTTTCTCCAAATTTGTATTAAATATAAAAAAAAATTGAAATGGCGGTTGGGTGGCGCAGTGGACATTGTGCTCGTCACCAACGCAAGAGACACCGGGTTCAAATCCGGCTGTCAGCGACTCAGCGTTGCCTCCGGCTTGGGCCGGCCGTCATACTGGCTCAATTGGCAGAGTGAGCGGGTGGAAGTCGATGGGTGGTGTAGTGGGCGTAGTGGGCAAGGCGCTCGCCACGAATGACGGATACGCTGGGCTTGCCTGTTCGAGCCCAGAACTCCACATTGTTTTCAGTTTAGCTGGTCGTTCATACACATTGGCCGTATTAGGGGGTGGGAAACTGATGGGTGGGGATCGGGCGTTGTGGACAGCGACTCCTACAGGTCGGTTGGTGCGCCTGCGCAGTAGAATCAGGAAGTGTCAGGGGCAGCGTGAGCCTCCCACGCGTTACTCCTCGCCACTGAGAGATCGAGCTGCGCAGGTGAAAAGATGCGACTGCTGTTACCTCAAGTACCGGAGGGGACTTGTGCCATGTATGACTTAGTCCACATTGCAGCCGGCTTGTGGGAGGCAAGAAACAGCGTTCGTGACAGGGGAGGGTTGAATTGGATGATACGAAATTGGGATGGGAGAAAATATAGAAAAAAATGGGAGAAAAAGTGGATAAAAAAAAAAGTAATAATAACACATGGCGACATACTAAAAAGCTATTTATAATTTTTGGCTGGTAAAAAATCTGCCAGGTTGGTAGTTTTTTTAATCTACCAGCCACATTGGCTGGTAAGACAAAAAGTTAAATTTGTTCCCTGCCCCCTTCCCCACTAATGGAACTGGTGTCATGGAATCACTTCGCTGGAGCGTTTCCACGGTTAGCTTGCGGCTAACGTTAGGTAGCTTAGCTCGCGGCTAAGATTCTTTTCTTTTCTTATGTTGTGGGACTTGTACAGCACTTTGGTAAACTTTGTTTTTAAATGTACTCTATAAATAAAGTGGATTGGATTAATGAATTAAGTAGCCAACAAGGTTTCACTCGGCTGTGTGATTTAATTCAAGGTGGATCGCTGTTGTCGTTTGAACAACTTCAGATTTCATGGGAACTACCAATCCCCCAAATCAAGAATGTTTAAGATGAATGAAGTAAGATTTTGATTATTTGAAATATGACCTGTGTAGACTAAACTATGCACAGAATTATGTCAGTCTACAAGGTCCGGATTCTACATGGAAATCTGGACGTTGTGGACAGCGACTCCTACAGGTCGGTTGAGGGACGCCTGCACATCAGAGACAGGAAATAGCGGGGGTAGTGTGAGCCTCCCACACGTTACACCTCGCCAATGAGTCCGCGCTGGCAGGTGAAAAAATGCGACAGGCTGCCTTAGGGCTGGGCGATATGGCCAAAAACGTTATCAAGATAAAATTATTTTCATATAACTCGATATCGATAATTATCGTCGATATAATTTCTGTCAAGTTTAATTAACTTCTTATGCCCGGCGCCGTTGGACGGGCTATTAATAGACTTGTTCTGCTGCTGCGAATGTCTCGAGTTGATGTCGTCATCAGTCCGCGCACGTTAGCAGTTAGCCAGAGCAAGCGGTGTATCCCATGACAATGTACTAACTATCCCCATAAAATACTCCACCCCAATACATTGCAACGACGTCCACCGCATACCCCACACTACTCTAACCGTGGCCTCAGAATTCACGCCACACACCCACTTGGTATGTAAACTATAAAATAGCGGCGTGCAAGCTAATTATCCTAGCCAGCCTTGTTTACTACCCAGAGGCAGAGGTAGCGGGTCTCCTTCGCTGTCGGCCATCTCCTTCACCGATTGGTTGTTAGCAGGGGAGGAAATTAGGCCACTTTACTCGCCAAATGAGAGTATTTTTTACGTTTGGAGAGTAATTCATGAAGAGCACTCGCCAGTCTGGCGAGTACTAGTAATTACAAGACAAAACAAAAAAATCATTCTGCAATCTGCTGATTCGCTCACTGGCACAAGCCGAACTCCGACTCCCCCCTTGATTCCTCCCATTTGCGCCTCATAATAATCCAACCATAACCAATGAACATCATCGTTGTACAGATGCGCTCTAAGCTCCTCCAATGAACACTCATTTTCTAGAAGATGCCGCCCATCTAGGGGAAGTGGACAGATCACTGCGCGCGGACCTACAGACTCCTGCCACCGGCTTGACAATGTAGACAAACTTAGACAAAAACACATCAGTGGATGAAAATAATTGCATGTAGAGTCGTCGCTTTCGGATATCAGTGCGGTCTGACATGGGGGCGAACAACAGCATGCGACGCGTCTCCTTCGAGTCGGATGAGAATGACAAGTCAACCAGCATTAGCCGGCTAGCTACCTAGCATGTAACAAGCTACCATAACGCGCGTTCAACATAGTGGACTATACTGAGCGGCTTTGCTTAAATGCAGCCGAGTGACATTTTATTATTACCGGGTTTCCCCCCATATCACCACTCGCCCATATGCCCTTCACAACGGTGATGTTGTCATACTTGGCATTCAGAATACACCTGCTGAACCCCTAGCGTTGTCGATTCGGTTCCAATGTATTGTCATCTTACAGCACAAGTACAGTACAACCAGAATAAATTTGGCATACAACCAGAGTGCAAATGTAACAAGTCAAGTTGTTTTATTTAGCTATTACATTACAGTGAAATGCTTGGTTCTTTCACTGCCCAACTCAGTCCAACCTAGACCAGCCCAACCCAGTCCAACCTAGTCCAGCCCAGCATCTTTCACTGCCTAGTTCAGCCCAACCCAGTCCAGAATAGTTCCTCTTTCATGTTAATATGTGATATCCTAATATTTTGAAGAGTAGAGTAGAGACAGTGTGATTAATACATGTTGTATGCTAATATTGTGAAGAGTAGAGACTTATTAATGTTTTATGGTAATAAATATTTTAAAGAGTAGAGACACTGTGTGATTTTTACTATGATTGAAAATCAATTTAGACGAAGACATACAAAGAAGTAATTATCACAATTAGCGATTTTTTTTGGCTGGTAAAAAATCTGTTTGTCTGGTAAAAAAAATCAGATGCTCGCCAGTTGGCTGGTAAGCCAAAAAGTTAGTTTCCTCCCCTGGTTGTTAGTGCGTGTGCTCATATCCAAGCTTGGAAAATCGATATATCGAAATTTTGCGACCACGTTTCATGTTTATTTCGAGGAAATAATTTATCGCGATCGTTATCGTTATATCGCCCAGCCCTAGGCTGCCTCCTCGTGTACCGGAGGGGACACGTGATGCAAGGCTTCTATCCTCCCTATGACCGACCTGTGGGGGGCATATGCGAGCAACATTCAAGACAGGGGAGGGGAGAATTGGAAACAGCGAAATTGGGATGGGAGAAAAAAAAATACTTGACTGGTTTAATATACAGCTAGGGGGATCTCAAAAAGATGTGTTAACTTTTTTCAACCCAGGCCTCCTGGGCGGTGCTGCAAAACCTGTTGCTCCTTTACCTGCCACTAACGTAGTTTGACATCACCAATGCCATAAAGCTTTTTTTGTATTACCATTTCTAAACAAAAACACCTCCGTAGCATAAAGATCTGGAGAGGGTATAATAATAATAATAATAATAATTTAGGACCTGCTCCGAGGTCATCAATTGGCACACATGCGATGCATGCATGCAATTCGTATCTGCGATTAACCCATCCCTTCGTCCTTCCCCCCCAAGGGCAGCCGGGAGCAGACAGGCACAACGTGAGCCGCGCCAGGGGACCAATCCAAGTGCTCCTGTCCGTCTTCGTCAAGGACGCCACAGCGTTAGCGATCTTGTTGTTGTGCATGTTTTTCCATTGTTTTTTTTTATCTTATCGGGGGGGAAACCCTTGCGAGCACAGGGAGAACATGCAAACTCCACACAGAAAGGCCTGGGAGATACCCCACCTGGGTAACTGGCACCATGGAAACCTGGTCCCCAAGCGGGATTCGAACCCTGGACCTTCTTGCTGTGAGGCGACAGTGTTAACCACTACACCACTGTTGTGTAACAGACCCTGTTGGTCTGGGGAGGGTGTAGACTACCCCACTGGCCTATTGCTTAATAACAGCGGAGCAGTGCTGCCGTTGCTTCCGCGTTTTCCCTGATTGGCTGCGACACGCCCCGCGGCAGGCGCGGCAACCGCAGCGGAGCTCTGCCGCGGAGCGGAGCGGCAGAGCTTGCGGCACTGCGCGGAATTATGTAACCGCCCTAATCCGCCATGATTTTCATTCGGCGCTCAGCTCACCTGGCAGTGCAGCGGTCCTCCGGTCCGTTGTTGACGAGTTCGAATCCCATCAATTTTTTTTTTAACATGATTTTTCTTTTTAACGTGTATTCTTTCGCCGGTTAAGGTTAGGCATGGTTAAGGTTAAGGTTAGGCATTGTTTCGGAGTTGGTTAAGGTTAGAACGGTTAAGTTTAGGCGCTGTTAAGGAGCTGGTTAAGGTTAGAGTTTGTCTTAGAGAATGGCAATATTCTTTCTATGGTTAAGGTTAAGGTTAGGCATGGTTAAGGTTAGGCATTGTTTCGGAGTTGGTTAAGGTTAGAACGGTTAAGTTTAGGCGCTGTTAAGGAGCTGGTTAAGGTTAGAGTTTGTCTTAGAGACAGCCTATTTCCACACTGCCGCTCTCCCGCGTTGCCGCGGTCACATGGTCAAATTGTCACATTCTTGCACTGCTCCGCTGTTAAAAAGCAACACGCACCCCACTGTGGGTCTGGGGAGGCTATAGTCTACCCTACTGTCGGTCTGGGGAGGGTGTAGACTACCCCACTGTGGGTCTGGGGAGGCTATTCTACCCTACTGTCGGTCTGGGGAGGGTGTAGACTACCCCACTATGGGTCTGGGGAGGCTATTCTACCCTACTGTCGGTCTGGGATGGTGTAGAGTAGACTACCCTACTGTCGGTCTGGGGAGGGTGTGAGTGACTACAGCATGTCTCCCCTGGAGAGAGTATTGCACGTGTAGGTTCATGCCATCTCCCCTGACCAGTAGGAGTCACTATTGCAACCACCAGGACTTGACCACTGCTGGGAATTAAACCTGAGTCCATTTGGTGGTAGGCGAGTGTTTGGACCTCTACAGTAGACACCCCAGTGTCTAGACCTTTTGTATAAAACCCCAAACAACGATTATGTGAGTCCACAAAATTAGTCTTGCATTCATTGTCAAGCTCCAGGTGTCATACTTGATGAAATACCCAAGTTTGATTCTTACTTCTCTTGTTTTGAGAGTGTAGCTCATGTTCACAAATATTGATTGAACTGTCATCGGCCATGCATGTGAATAATGGCCATACATGGGTTATATTCCCCTTTAACGTGCACGGTGTCGTCTTGTTCAAATTAAACGACAAAAGGATCCGTGGCCTCCAGAAATGTTAGGCCCGTTGGTGTAAAACCTGATTGTACCGTTAAGAATAATCCTGGCATTCATTTATAACGTCAACTTGACTATATTGTTACTTTAACATGGAGGTTTCATCAGCATCAACTCTAATGTACCGTTAGCTTGTCAACGGTTGGGTTCCACTTCGCCTGCTAGGTAACGTTGACGTTACATGTAATCTAGCTAGTAATGTTAACGTTGTGGATAATAACTAACAGTTATAGCGAAACAGTCTCTTCCTAATGGTAGGTTTGTGAATGTGTTGGTGAAGAAAATGCGTTAAGTCCGTCCGTGTGCCGTGAGTTTAATAAGTTCAATAGCAAGTAAATACATTGGTAATAATGCTATCTAGCTAACATCGCAGCTGGCTAACATTTAGCTAGGGTTAGCTAGCTTAACGTTCGCTAACGATAGCTATCATTCAACCGACCGTTGAGTTAGCCAGCATGCTAAACCTTTGGGATCATGTTAGCTAGTAAAACGCCTACCTGTTGTTGGTCCTTGTTGGGCTCTGCGACTCCTCCTGCCTTCCTTTTCCTGCTAACTGTCTTTCTCGCCATAATCGGACACACACAGGTCCCTCACCCACATGGAGTGGAACAGCAGCGACACTGGACACTGGATGATCATATAATGGCGATGAGCCGTGTTGTCGCTCGGCTAGCAGCAGGAAGGGCGATCACATGAAAAACACGGCGTGGTCGACTAGTAGTCGCTCGGCGGGTGGCTATAACGTTAGATTCACATCAACTAAACCCAGCGAATCGATTCAGTTTGGGCTAACAGGAGCAGAGGCTCCTCTCTCTCTCTCCCAACCGTTTCTCTCCCGATTCCCTTTCTTTCCAGCGTCGTCGCGTCAGCGGCAACGGTAACAACATTCAGCCGCGCCGCGCAGCCGCACTCTGATCAAACTGATCAACACAAACAAGGTCGAATGTGCAGCGCGCATGCGCAGAGACGCGCTCGCTCACCTTAGCCGCCGATTGACGTCATCATAGCTACGATTTGGTGCCTTTGATTCCCCATCCATGTGACTTTTCTCTTTGTTTCCTCCTCACAATTAGACCCAGAAAAAGGGGGTAAGAATGTATTATTCTCCCATGTTGTGTGGATGCACGGAGAAAGTGTAAAGTGCTCATATACACATATTTCATCCTGATTTAAGTATTATTACAAAATTATAAAACAAATACAAATGAGGGGACGGTTCATAATGAAAAGTGCCGCTGATGGCGTACAACTGGGTCAAGGATAGAAATGTGAAACCACAGAGATGGCTGGTTATTATTACAGGGGTCCTTAGGGGTCAGGTGAGATTGGCAGGGGAAATATGCAGCCGAGAGTCTGCGTGTCGCTTCGTGAGTTCATCTACTCCTCTCATTGTCAATTAGCTTAGGCTGCAAAAATAAGGCACCAATTCAGTTGCCGCCGGGTTTTCCTTTTTTTTCTGCTGACTGACCGTTCGCCTGGAAGCTTCTGGCTGTGAGCGACAATGAGGTGGAGAACAATCACCTCTTGGCATTGTGGCACCGTTCTTGTCATTTCTACAACTAAAGCAACACCTACGCTGAAGGGAGGCGAGAGAGAGAGTAGCAGAATTCCCACCAGTTGGTTGGGTTGGTGGTTCGAATCCCGCTCAAGGCAAGCCCATGTCCATCCCATTGCCGTTGTGTCCTTGGGCAAGACACTTAACCTACTTGCCTCGTATGAATGTGTATGCATGTGAATGAATGTTGGTGGTGGTCGGAGGGGCCGTAGGCGTTGATTATTCGCCACGCTTCCGTGAGTCTGCCTCAGGGCAGCTCTGGCTGCAATTGTAGCTTACCACCACCGGTATGACTGTGTATGAACGAATAATGGACTCTGTGAAGCGCTCTGAGTCAGAGCAACAGTCAGTCAGAGAAGAGCGCTATATAAATCCAATCCATCATTATTATTATTATTACCAGCGTCACAAAACACAATGCTAATCTAACCTGTGTGGACCCTCACCGCCAATGAGTGACCACGCTCAAATCAAGATAAAAAAGACACTGCACAATCACTGGAAAATGTTAACAGCCACACCACTGAAAATATGTGCATGTTTTATCATGTGGAACTTCCTAAAACATCCAGGAGGAAGCTGGACATGATTCCAAATCACATTACACTAGCTTCTGGAGAAGAACAGTATAGCATGGCATTAAGACATCTAGAGATTCTGATTCATTACAATTAAGAGACACAAGATCCAAGTATCTCACAGTATATCATGGCATTAAGACATCTAGAGATTCTGATTCATTACAAGACACACGGTCCAAGTCTCACATTATATCATGGCATTAAGACATCTAGAGATTCTGTTTCATTAGGAGACACACAGTCCAAGTCTCACATTATATCATGGCATTAAGACATCTAGAGATTATCTGATTCATTACGAGACACAGTCCAAGTGTCTCACATTATATCATGGACATCTAGATTCTCTGATTCATTACGAGAGACATACGGTCCAAGTGTCTCACATTATATCATGGCATATTAAGACATCTAGAGATTCTGTTTCATTACGAGACACACGGTCCAAGTGTCTCACATTATATCATGGCACTAATGCATGTGTCCTTCTTTAAGTGTCCCTGGGGATCAATAAAGGAATATCTTATCGTATCTGTCTGGTGGGAGAAAGGGAGAGGAGCACTTTCTGGATGCCATCTGATTCATGCATTGATAACTTGAGTTATGATAATAATGATAGCACTTTTAGGCATTTAAGTGATTGGCGTTGGTCTTTTCTCTTTAATCAACTTGATTTAAGAGGTAAGGCCCAGACAACGGTTAATAGTAGACACATCAAAGAACCATGACATAAAGTTATGAGTTTCCCTTTGGGGACAAAAAAAGTTGTTATGCAATCATTTCACAGTTAGTCTTAAAAAGGTGCGTACCACTCAATTTGAACAATCAACTAATTATTCCTATGTCCTAGAATAGTATTATTTGTGAACACCAATACTTGAGTTGATTCTCAAAGATAGAAGCCAGACATCGTAATCTGAAGTCACAGCGATCTAAAGCATTCAGCTCCTCCAATGACAACGGATGCAAGGCTTTTTTGTGCTCACACCACCAGAAAATGTACACTGATCCCAGATAAGTCCTCCTCTTCACTATTTCAACTGTAGAGCTGCACGGTGGTGTGCTGTACTGCAACCTGCTCAGGACACACTTGTGTCACATGCTTCTGGTGCTAAAGGTGTTCACGAGTAGTACACGCTGTTCCAGGGTGTAGGAATAATACATTTAATGTTGAAATTCAGCAGCATTCCACTTTTTTTTTAAAAACTTTTCCCACCTCTTTTTTCCTCCGTTTTTCTCCCATCCCAATGTTAGTCATTATGCCAATTCCCAATCCCCTTCCTGGTCGCTGCGCACATACCCCCAACAGTCGGTCTGGGAGAGTGGAGGCTATCACATGTTAACTCCGACACATGTGTAGCCAATCAACCGCTTCTTTTCACCTGGCAGCGCGGACTCTCACTGAGAGGGTGTAACGTGTGGAAGGATCCCTTAGATCCTTTCCTCGCTGAGCAGGCGCCCCGACCGAACTGTAGGAGTCGCTGTTTACAACGACCAGGACCCACCCCACCAGCTTTTCCACCCCTAACACTCCCAATTGTGTTAGTATGAACAACCAGCCAAGCTGGTAGCAACACAGAGAGCTGGGCTCAAACCCAGCGTCTCCTGCGTTGGTGGCGAGTGCCTTGCCCACCCCGACCGAACTGTAGGAGTCGCTGTTTACAACGACCAGGACCCACCCCACCAGCTTTTCCACCCCTAACACTCCCAATTGTGTTAGTATGAACAACCAGCCAAGCTGGTAGCAACACAGAGAGCTGGGCTCAAACCCAGCGTCTCCTGCGTTGGTGGCGAGTGCCTTGCCCACTACACCACCTAGCTGCCCAGCAGCATTCCACTTTTAAAGTTATAGGCCGAAGATGAAGCCTGGTGCTCTTCAGAGCACTGAACCCTCAACCCTGCAAGCGCTGAACCCTCCACCACACATAGCCTAACATGACGGTAGAAAAAGGTTTAATGGATGGATGTCAGTTTTAAGCTAGGCTAGCTGATCCATATTCACTTCCATTTATTTGTGCTAAGCTAGGCTTAGCTAGCTTGCAGTCGGAGAGCTTTCCACTGCAGTGCACAGAGGGGAAATTGGCATCTATCTTCTTGTCCGACTCGGAAGACGGGGAGTGCATTTCCCATAATGTTGGTGTGTTCCTTTAAGATACGTTTGTCACCCCACCCCCCACACACTCTTGCAGCCAACATATACTGTACTATGAGCAGATTTATCCTCTATACCCATGCCACGTTCGCAAACACAGATTAATGACATCTTGGCTAGAATGTTCTTGCATTTGCACCGTGGGACTATTTCCCAGTCACGTTTCCTCCTGTGATGAATGAACTTGAAGCCCTTAATCTGGTACCATGTCTTTCACAAGCCAGTTCACAGCTAGGCGCGTTGCTGAAGATCAATCTTCATTTGCCATCTTCACATCGAGAGGGAAACTGTTTAAGTGGGTGAGAGTTATGTGACCTCTGCATACCTCCCTCTCATACATGAAGTAAAAGAGCATCATGGCACGTAAAACATCCATTTACACAGCTGGGTTGACAAAAGAGGGAACATAACCATCTAGGGTTCAGAAGAAAATAAGTTAATTATTACCCTGGAAACAGCTTTTTCATCTTCAGGAGTCTCACTCCTTTCTTAAAGGTGCTATATAGATAACATTTGTATGTTAAAATACATCCAGAGTTTTTAGAAAGGTGCAGAACAAAAGTATTGCTTTTCCCCCCGAAAAATATTGATGAACCAACTGATAATTAAAAAAAATGTTGCTTGTCCAAAATTAATGTTGCTGTTTACATGTTGCAGGCATGTATCCCCTCCCTACTTCCCATTTCCCCCATGTGGAGTGCACCCGATTGGATACAATTACATGCTGGTGCTCTAGTGAGACATCTAGAGGCTGAATGTTATCTACAGCACCTTTAAGTCTCCTCAGTTCTCGTACAGGTAACGCCAAACAACGTTCAACTCAAAAGACAAACAAGTCGCTTTGTAGCAGGTGTGAGAAAAGACCTTTAAAATATGGACAATTCAACAAACATAAATTCATTATTGTTAAAAGTCGATTGCATGGTATGAAGTCCAGTAAGGGGAACTTAATCAATGACGGTAAACCACTGAACTCAAACATGTCTTTCGTTTTCCGGTTTGCGACGCAGTTTCCCAGCGAGGCTTGAAAACCCACAACATTTTTACTGAGGCTCAAAGTGCCTCAACAATCACATTATATAGAAGGTCTATTGCACTGTGGAGTGGCTGCAGAACCACGCCACAGCTTTCTTCGTCTTTGTTTTCCTCTGCTCTTTTCCAGTCTAGAAACCCACGACAATCATTCCAAATCCGACAACCTCTATAATTTTGTGTTATACAGATTTGTTTTTAAATTTGTATCAAACTCTCTTCTTTTAAATGAAAGTGTCAGTGTACTTTTTTTTCCCTCTCTTTTCTTTTAAATAAGTCAATAACCTATGAAAACGCATGCGCCTGTGCAGTATTTGACGCAGCTGTGACAATGGGGTGTTTCGTATGCGTTGGGACACAGTGGGGTGTGTTTTGTATGCGTTGGGACATGTCTTTTAACATTTTCTGCACAAGAATGAAACCCCCCCCTCCGTTTCTCCATATCCACTCCAGTGGAGCTTTGAAGAGTCACAGTACTACAGGGGCAGTAGTAGCAGTTACCAGTTTAGAATCATTTATGATGAATGATGAATTTATGGATCTGTTATGCAGTTCCTAAAACAGAAAAGCAATGGAAATGAATCTATAAAAAATAAAAATAAACCAAACAAAACTGAGTATTCGCCCTCAAAAACAGATACAAAATGAACAAGTAGAGGAAAACCATGTCCCACGAGAACCAAAGAAAAGAACAGACCCGGTCGACAGAACAGAGGGCACTTCTTGGAGTCAGTTCTCCGTCTGGCAACGGCGAGTTTCCCGGTAGGTTTCTGATGCCGTAGTCCGTTCAGAGAGAGCCCACCACGAGCCCTACGTCCCTCCACCACGCATCGGGTCTGTACCGAGCAGTGGAAGATGGCAGCATAGTTGACTGGAAGTGTCAGTGTTCAAACTGTTCGGTGATACGTCGAGAGCCAGGCTCCGCCCACCTCCAGCCCGTCCTCCAGTCGGTCACGCCCCCTTCAACACGCTAGCCGACCCGGGTGGCTCCTGAACACCCAAAAGCAATTTCTCCCGATTCCTCCGTCCACATCGCCACAGAGTCCACTCTTGAATCTGACAGAACCCATCTGGAAAAGCCTCCCAGAGCTTCTCACAAGAAACCAACACAATCAACTCAGAAGTTATTTGTTTACATTTTGATCCGCTCCACTATAGGCACAGTCTGAGCTGTAACAAGAATTAGCGCAGAGAGGGAAGAGACCCGTCTCCCAGTTGTCCCTTTCAGTCGGGGGCGGGAGCAGGGGGGGCGGGACGTGGTGTGGCACGGCTGGCAGAAGTAGGGTGGGTGGGGGGGCCGGGGTGGTGTGGCAGAGGGAGGCGAGCCCCCGGGTTGGGGGGCGCTGGCAGGCTCGGGCCGGGCTCAGCTGGCAGTTGGGCGGGCCATCAGGTCCTCCAGGGCCTTGTCCTGGTCGTTGTTGTGGACCAGCAGCACCTCCTTGATGGCGTCCCGCTCAAAGCCCATCTCGCCGAATCTCGACATGAGCTCCAGGAACTGCAAGGCCTGAGGGGAGGGGGGGGTGAAAAATGTTATTCGGGGAGAGAAAAAGAAAAGTTGGAACAAAGTTCATGAAATGGCTCAGGAGGTAGAGTGGTCGTCTGGTGATCAGAAGGTTCCCAGTTAGATTCCCACTCCTCCTGGGCACCGTGTCGAAGTTTCCTTGAGCAAGACACTTAACCCCTAATTGCTCCCGATGAGCAGGTTGGCACCTTGCATGCCGTCATCAGTGTGTGAATGTGTGAGTGAATGGATGAATGTGAGGAACAGGAATTGTAAAGCGCTTTGGATAAAAGCTGCTATATAAATGCATTTACCATTTACAATGGAATTTGACAGACGTGAACATTTTGATTCTCAATTTGATTCAATCATTTTACAAACAAATTCAAGCCATGTGGAGGGTCTGCTCATAGGTCTACTTCTGATTCACCAGAGTCCTCACATTGTAGTTAAACAAGTTCCCCTTCATTTTGTTTGTAGAAAACCATCACACCAACCAGTAAATTATGCATAGTTGCCCTTTTGACACCATCCATATTCACAGACCGGTGCGTCAGCAAGGAACACAGGATCCTGAAAGACCACAGCCACCCAAAAAACAGACCGCTACTTCCACCGGGCAAACAGACCACCGACAGACAGACTCTGAATTATCACATGAGCATACACACAAAGGCACCTTAAGTGTCTTACACACCACACAAGCACACTTATTACACGCACACACTGCTGCTACTTACACTATAGAATATATATACATTTGTTTTTATTATTATTTATTTACCCATTGTTTTTATTTTTACCTTGTATAGTTTGTATAGTTGTATATTGTTGTCTAGGGAAAAACAAGTATTTTCATTTAAAAAAGCTGTGACAATAAAGGAATCTGAATCTGAATCCAGCATGTTAGATAAACGCTCCTGGCACTGGCATTAGAACTGCTCCTAAATACTTCTAGATAAACACTCTGGCACTGGCATTAGAACTGCTCTTAACACTTTGGCTGCCATGGGTTAAATTCATTATCAACCGTAGGTTGCCGGCTCTATTTGTCTATAGAGAAAGTCCCCTTCTTTGCAGGGCTATAACTTTTTAAATTCTATTGCTACATTGCCATTATTAGGGCCCATTCAAAGTCCTATATGTATTGTTCATTGTGTAGCAAGGTTAAACTTTTTCATTCACATATTCATAGTAAAGTATGGTCTAATGCAGGGCTATTCAACTGGCGGCCCGCCAAAGATTACATGATAATAAAAAAAAAATTAAAATAATTAATTTTTTTTGTTTTTTTATTATTATTTTTTTCTCATGTCAACGTTAACACGCACAATTGAGCCTAAAGTCACTCAATTAATGACAGATTTCATTGATAAATTGAGGGAAAACTTTGCAAGTCGATTTGATGAATTTGACATGTCCAGAGAATTGATGCATTTTGTGAGCAACCCATTTGCCAATGTAGCTGCTATTTCCACAAAAGGACAAGAGTTCCTTGCATCACTTCACATTGATGAAGGTCTCCTGCAACTTGAAATAATTGACATGCAAGCATCATCTGCTCTGAAGCAGGCACTTGAGAATGAATCCACCACAACATTTTGGATAAAGTGTATTCATGTCAAGACATTCCCCAAGATAAAAATGCTGGCAATATCTGTGCTAACAATGTTTGGCTCAACATACACCTGTGAATCCAGTTTCTCTCACATGAATGCCATTAAAACAAGCAACGTGCCTCCTTGACAAATGAGCATTTGCATCACTGTTTGCGGGTAGCCCTCACTTCCTATGAACCCTCTTTCTCTGCCATTGCCCAGTCAAAGAAGTGCAATCACTCTCATTAGATGTGTGTATGTAGGCTAGGCCTGTCTGCCCCCCACCCCCCTGATGTTTGAGAGTTAAGAGTGGACAATAAGTGCTAATAAGATGCTGTGATTTGCTGTTGTTGCACAGACATGAAGCACTTTTTCATAAGCTCAGCTGCACTATAAATGTGTTTTTGTTCAAGTGTTGATGTTAGAATGTTCAGATGCACATCATGCACTTGTTTGTTTTTTATTTTATTTTTATATTGAAATGTTGAAGAGGAGATGTTGCAGTTGTTGCACAGTCATAAATGAAGCACTTTCTGCAGGAGATGTTGCAGATGTGGCACATAAATTAAGCACTTTTTTTGAAAAGTATACTACTTTTGCAATGTAGTTAAATAAAAGTTGTGAAAATGTGGTTACGTGTTGTGTCAAGTGTACATATATTCATAGCACGGGGAGGCACCGTGGCAGTCCGGCCCCTGGCCCCTTGGGTTTCTGACAATGTGGCCCCCTGAACAATTTAGTTGAATAGCCCTGGTCTAATGTATAAGTATGTTTTCATCTCTTTCTGCAGCTTTCTCCAGAACGTGATCTATGGCCCCAAATACATTATATTGATGATGCAATACAGTTTTATGGCAATCAGCGCGATATAAAAAATTCCAACTAGACGTACTTCTAGAAGTTACTACACGTCATCTGATGTTGACCGGATGGGCTAGGGGGCGTTTATAATTCCGTGGGCAGCGTTATACCAATCATCTAATGTGGGTCAAATGTTGATAATAGCAGTTAGTATCGAAGACGGTAACTTTACACGCTAAAACTCACCCCAGTCTCCGCGCGCCGTTGGGCGATCATCGTAGAGTAGACATTTTACCATTATGGGATGTCGATTTACCCGGTCCATCTCGTATAATGGTATATACGTCCAAATCATGTTGTTTATCGAGTTATTGGCAATCGATCGCTATGTAGTGTGTCGAGATCGAGTCCCGGAACCTATAGCCCGGAAGTAATACGGCCGACCAGCACAATCTCCATAGCACTTCCCGTTAAGCGATTGCGCCGATCGGCCACCAGATGGCGCTCCTGAACCGCCAGAGAGCTCAGTGGGTCCTCCTGGTGGATCTCAGGCCAGCGGAGGGGAAATATGAATCCGATCCCAGATTTTTGAAATATTGATATTAAAGACGCTGTAAAGCGTCTTCGGCAACTTGAGCATGGCCGGGAATGACGTGTTTAGGCGTTTTCCGGCAGCCAAAGTGTTAAATACTTAGGATGGATTATTCCTGGTATATGAAAAAAATAAAAGTACTTGAAAAATTTAATTAATTCTAATCTTGGCCAAGTATAGTACCGTACTTTTCGCACTATAAGCCGCACTGGACTATAAGCCGCAGGTGTTTTAACCCTTTCTCTGCCACGCTTATATCCATCCTTGTAGCCAGTCTGCCAGCTCTATTCGTCTATGGAGATGTTCACCTACTTTGCAGGGCTATAACTTTTTAAATTGTATTGCTAAATTGACATTACTAGGGCCCATTCAACATCGATTAGCTATCGTTCAGGATGTAGGAACGTTTTACTTTTTCATTCACACATTCATAAAAAATACGGTCTTTTTTATCGTTTTCTGCAGTATTTCATAGAACGTGAGTTATAGCCATAAATGCATATATTAGATCATCAAATGTAGTTTGATACCGATTGACGCCAGATAAAAAATGTCAACTGTACAAGGTCCCAGACGTTATGACTAATCATGCGCGGTTGACCGGAGGGGGGGGGGGGGGGGGGGTCGTTTATAAGTCCGTGGCCGACGTTAAATCATTCATGTAGTATGGGTGATATATAGATCAGAGCAGTTTGTATCGAAAATGGTAAACAAACAGGCTGAAACTCACCCCAGTCTCCTCGTAGCGTTGGGTGATGAGCGTGGAGCAAAAAGATCGCTATTATGGGATGTTGATCTATGCAATCCATTTCCAGGTTGTATAATACTATATACGTCCAAATAATGTTGTTTATTGAGTTATGGCATGTTATGTACTAGGAGCCTGATCACTCCTGTGTCACTGTGCATGCAGGCCTGATCACTCCTGTGTCACGGGGCATGCAGGTGAGGGCTGCCAATTAGCTAATTGCTGCTGATTGGCTACCTGCTGGCAGCTTTAAAACCAGCCCTGGTAACACACATGCAGGGTCTGTGGTTAGAGGAGTGTTGGGTAACAGATAGCTATCACGGTCTTCTATCCTTGTACTTTAGTTTACACCAGTAATTCCTTGATAGAGTAGCATTTTGAGTTTGAGCACAGGGTTTTGGTGTTGGTTTGCACATAGGTTGCGGGCCTTTGAGCCAGGGTCGTAACAGTTGGGCGCTCGTCCGGGATATTTACCCCTAGAAATTTGTTTGGTGTTTTGTTTTTTTGTGTTACACAGGGTGTCATGGTGCTATGGTTTGGGTGGTGTTCGTTACATATTGTGTAACGTGGGGGCTTGAGCCGTTTCATCAAACAGGTGAGTATGCCTTATTCGTTTGTAATTTGATGTGACTACTTATGCTGTTAAAATATATAGTTTAGTGGGCACCACATGTAGATAGGGACAGTATTTTCTGGTTGTTGGTTAGCTTCCTGTGCACCACATACTCCTGGGGCAGTCAGGGAAGTGATTAGCACCATCTACTTGTCTGGTACCGTATCATGTACTGGACGGGTGGATGGTCAAGTATGATCTTTGACTGGTAGCAGGTGTGGTTGAAGATGGTTAGGTCTACATGGCATTAGTTTAAGGGTAGGTAGATTAGGGGGCCAGAAAACACAGGTAGTGTGGTAGGGCCTGATTTAGTGTTTCTTAGGGTAGACATGTGGTGGGCCGGTTTTGACTGCAGTTTAGATGTAGAAGCATATGTAGTCATATCAGGTTAGAAGGCGCACCCGTTTGGATTTGTTTGTTGAATTTATTTTGTTTGTTTGAGTGTTTGGTGAGCATACCCGTTAGCACCTGACCTCCTGCGTGTATGACACGTCTATTTATTTCAGGGTGGTTGTGTTTAATTTTTTTTGCAAACTAGAAAGGTGCGCTCCGTAGAGCTCACATTTCCACCACGTTCCCTTCTGGTTGTTATTATTGGCATTAGCATTCTTCAGTGGTTCTTCAGTGGTTCTTCAGTGGTTCTTCTGTGGTTCTTCGTGGTTCTTCAGTGGTTCGTTAGGGGGTCTTCAGTGGTTCTTTAGTGGTTTTTCAGTGGTTCTTTAGTGGTTCTTCGTGGTTCGTTAGTGGTTCTTCGTGAATGTAAAGTAAAGTGAGTAGCTTGTGGTGACTGGTACAGTAACGATGGCTTCCATCAAGGACTTTGTTGATCACCCGTCTCATGACATGTTGGAGAAGTTTTCCAAGGAACAACTTCTAGAACTTGCTGTACACTACAGGGTAGAGCTTACTGCAAGTGAGAAACGTTTGAAGCCAACTGCCTTGAGTGCTTTAAGGGTGTTACTCATTAGAGAGCAGGTGCTTGTGGCGAGGGTGGAGGAGCCTCCTTTGTCTGACGTGTCTCCGCTATTATCTGGTGCAGAGGCTGAGTGGAGGATTAGAGAGTTGGAGTTTAAGGAAAGACAGCTGCTACAGGAGCGTGAGGAGAGAGGAGCGGAGAGAGGAGCGTGAGCTTAAAGAGAGGAGAGGAGCGTGAGCAGGAGCGGGAGCTTAAGGAGAAACAGATGCTGCTGGAGCACGAGCTTGCGCAGAAGGAGCTTGAATTTAAGCATGCTGCCTTGCAGGCGGGTGCTCTGCATTCAGAGTCACGTTCCGGTTTTGATGTAGGCAGGAATATTAGGATGGTGCCTCCATTTTTTGAGAAAGACGTGGAAAGATATTTTCCCCTTTTTGAACGGGTGGCAACCACATTGAAGTGGCCTGATACAGCCTGGACACTGCTGCTGCAATGTGTTTTAGTTGGTAGGGCACAAGAAGCCTATACTGCTCTGTTCCTTGAACAAAGCGCTGATTATGAGCTTGTTAAAGCTTCCATATTGAGGGCTTATGAGTTGGTCCCCGAGGCCTATCGTCAGCGTTTTAGAGGCTATCGCAGGTCGGAGGGACAGTCGTATGTTGAATTCGGAAAAGAGAAGGAGAACCTGTTTGACCGGTGGTGCACCTCGCAAAAAGCAGAGTCAAGGGAGCAGCTTAGACAGTTGGTTCTCCTAGAGGAATTTAAAAGGTGTGTTCCTGTTAACGTTTCCACACATCTAAATGAGCATTAGGTATCGAAGATAGGCGACGCTGCTGTCTTGGCTGATGAGTTTGTGTTGACACACAAATCTGTCTTTGTAGAGGAGGGCCGTGTGGAGTCCAGGAGTAGTAGGTGTCCTTTTCAGGGGAGCCGGTTCCCGGCACCCGTGTCTGCTGGTCGGTTTGCTTCGACTCCTAGGCAAGGTGGCTCTGCTAGTGCATTCCCAGAGGGGGTTATCTGTTTTTACTGTAAGGAGCCTGGTCATAACGTTGCTGGGTGCCCTGTGCTTAAGCAAAAAAATTTAAAAACTGTGGCTCTGGTAGAAATCATGGACAGGACACCTATGCCGACATTAGAGGGTGGGGTGCGAAGTATCAAAGGTGCAGACAGGGAGCTAGAGGGCTCCTCAACGTTTATGATGGATGGATTTGCTTCACTGGTTGGTGCATTAGGATCAAAGCAGGCTATTACAATATGGAGAGATACAGGAGCTTTCCAGTCTCTCATTCTGGATGGGATTTTGCCATTTTCGGAAGATTCTTCATTGCATTCCGGTGCCATTGTTCAGGGCTTTGGAGGAGGCTTTGTGAATACTCCTTTGCATGAGGTCTCGCTAAACTCTCCCTTAGTATCAGGCAATGTTGTTGTAGGAGTGTGTTCTCACATCCCCATAAAAGGGGGTGTCCTTCATTCTAGGGAACGATTTGACCGGTGGCAAAGTGCTGGCTACTCCAGTTGTAATTCCCGTCCCTGTAGTTTCTGAGGTTCCTGATGAGCTCTCACAGAAGCATCCAGGAGTGTTTCCTGTGTGTGCGGTAACACGCGCAATGTCAAAGGTCAAATGTGACACCAATGATGTTGTTAACTCAGATTGTGATATGACACTTAGCAGGGCTGTACGCTAAGCTTTTTCACTAGGGGCACACTTGCCCCTAAATGAGAAATTTAGGGGCAAAAAATATTTTTTAGGGGCACATTTTTTAATAACAATTTTACCATTATTAAAAAAATATGTTCCTCCTGCCTCATTACTGTGGTCCTTTTATTTAACATTTAAGTGCGTTTGTTTTCAGGTTTGTATCTTTTATAATGAACCAACTGAGAAAGTGTGTAAATCACTAATAGAACAAAAACAACAAACTGTGTGTGTGTGTGTGTGCGCGCGCTTGTGTAGTGCTCCTTGAATGAGATCACCACAACACACACACACCATTGCATTAATCAGGAGGACAAGAAACTCTGCATACATTTGTTTCACAATGAAAAGTGCTTTAGAAATCAAATGAATTATTATTGTAAAGTGATCAATGTGTTGGGCCGTTTATAGAGATCTATGCCAATTAATGTTTATGTATATCCGGGACTTTTTTTAATAAGAATTGAGAGACATTTGTATATGTGACCTTTATTTTGAAAACCATGTTGCGACACAACCTTATTTACAGATTTACGACATTGTGTCGCACTGTACAGCCCTGGTTGTAAACTAATGTTTTTTTAAAAATGTATCCAATTTGTATGGATTAATTTAGGAGTGAAATGCGAATGAAGGGTTGAAATCACAACTCACAACGTTGCTCCCAAATAATATTTCCAACTCGCAACGGCCAAATTAAGGGGCAATTTGCGACGAGATCATCGCACTGTACAGCCCTGCTTAGTGACACGTTCTTTGTTGAGTTGAAAAGTGGCCCTGATGAGGGTTTTGGTAAGGTGATACCGTCTCATGAGCAGTTGGTATTAGAGCAAAACAAGGATGTCTCCTTGTCGTCCCTCTTTGAAGAGGCGGTTTTAGAGGATGCAATGATAGATACGTCTCAAGGATACTTTGTTAGCAATGACGTGCTCATGAGAAAGTGGACACCACCTAACCTGTCCAGTCTGGATGACTGGGGCAGTGTGTTTCAGATTGTTGTTCCAGCCGTGTATCGTCCTGATATACTGCATCTAGCACATGATCATGATCTTGCTGGTCACATGGGAGTCAGGAAGACTTATGACCGTGTGCCGAGACATTTTTGTTGGCCTGGTTTGAAGTCAGATGTGGCACAATATTGCCGCTCGTGCCATGTGTGTCAGGTTGTTGGTAAACCAAACCAGAAGATCCCTCAGGCTCCTCTGCAGCCTATTCCTGCCGTTGGGGAACCTTTTGAGCGGATCCTCATTGACTGTGTTGGTCCCCTCCCTCGAACTAAGACAGGGAACCAGTACCTTTTGACTATTATGTGTGCAGCGACCCGTTTCCCTGAAGCCATTCCTTTACGCAAGATCACAGCCCCAGCTATATCCAAAGCTCTGGTTAGGTTTCTTTCTACGTTTGGCTTACCAAAGGTTATTCAATCAGATCAAGGGTCTAACTTCATGTCCCGTCTCTTTGCTCAGGTCCTCCAGCAGTTGTCTATCCAGCATTGCCCTTCCTCTGCCTATCATCCAGAGTCCCAGGGGGCGCTGGAGAGATTTCACCAGACTATCAAAACAATGCTGCGGGCATATTGTACGGAGTTCGAAAAAGACTGGGATGATGGAATCCCTTTGCTTCTGTTTAATGAACAATTAAAAAACTTCTACTCATCTCTCTATGCTGCAGAACAACCTACTGACCAGTCTGCCTTTAGCAACTTTGACTCTCTTTATATTCCTAAAGTTGACTCTGACTCAGCGGTGAAACTGGAGGAGCCTATCACAATAGAGGAGATTGAAGAGGCTGCTCACAACATGCAGGCAGGTAAATGCCCAGGCCCCGATGGTTACCCAATCGAATTCTATCGGAAGTTTTTTGGTAAATTGGCGCCACTTCTTATTGATATGTACAATGAATCCTTCTGCCGTTTTAAATTGCCCCATACACTTACTCAGGCCACAATTTCCTTAATCTTGAAGAAGAACAGAGACCCTCTCCTATGTGGGAGCTACCGTCCTATAAGTTTGCTATCCGTGGATTTAAAGCTTCTTTCCAAACTACTATCTATGCGTTTAGAATCGGTACTACCCTCTATTATTTCCCCAGATCAGACTGGATTCATAAAAAAAAACTGTACTCTTTTTTTAACACTAGACGGCTTCTTAATGTCATGTATAATCCCTCTTCTTCCTCAATATCAGAAGCTGTGATCTCACTAGATGCCGAGAAGGCTTTTGACCGGGTGGAGTGGAGCTACCTATTCTACACCATGGAGAGATTTGGCTTGGGTAAAACATTTATCACCTGGGTGAAACTGCTTTATACCTCCCCTATAGCCTCAGTCAGAACCAACAACACACATTCTGAATATTTCCCTCTTTCGCTCTACTCGGCAAGGCTGCAATTTGAGTCCCTTATTATTTAATATCGCAATAGAACCATTGGCCATTGCTCTCGGATCAAATCCTAACATAACTGGTATTCATAGGTTTGGCATCGAACAGAAGACTTCACTTTATGCGGATGACTCTTTTATATGTATCGAATCTCTCTATCTCTATCTCTATTCCAGCTGCCCTTGACATTTTCAGTTCATTCGGTGAAATATCAGGATATAAACTAAACTTAGATAAAAGTGAGCTATTCCCTCTGAATGCTGAAGGTCGAAATTACCCCTTACATACTTTGCCCTTTAAAATTTCCCCACTTGGCTTCACATATCTTGGCATTCGTTTCACAGACAAATTTAAGGATTTATTTAAATGTAACTTCTCCCCTTTGTTAAGCAAACTGCATAAAGACTTTGAACGATGGTCGCTATTACCCCAGTCCTTAACGGCACAAGTCAACTCAGTTAAAATGAACTCCCTGCCAAAATTCTCATACCTTTTTCAATGTTTACCCATCTTTCTCACACAAGCATTTTTCCAGAAAATTGACAGTTTGGTGTCGCAGTTCATCTGGAATAGGAGAGTTCCTAGGCTCGGTAAAGCCCTCCTACAAAGACCAAAACCTCTGGGAGGGATGGCTCTGCCCAATTTTAAATTCTATTATTGGGCAGCCAACTTTAGAGCACTACAACATTGGGCAAGGTTTGAAGACACACCTTCATCCCCTGTATGGTTGCTTTTGGAATCCTCTTCTTCCAGCCCTGCCTCACTGGCTGCTCTGGCTCACGCACCTCTACTTTTTCCCATCTCTCCCTACTCTAAAAATATTATTGTCAAATCAACACTCAGGATATGGAATCAGTTCAGACGACATTTTGGTTTACAATCTTTTTCTTTACTAGCTCCAATTACAGCTAACCCTGTTTCCCCCCCCCCCTCTGTGATGGATAGAGCTTCTCTCTCCTGGTCCCCTCTTGGTATTAGAACGTTCAGTGACTTATATATAGAAAATATTTTTGCATCATTTGAACAACTGTCTGACAGGTTCTCTTTCGAGGTCACATTTCTTCAGATACTTGCAAGTCTGCAGTTTTGTACGTAATATCAACCCACAGTTCCCCAAACTCCCAGAAGCCACTCCTATTGACACTTTACTAAAGCCTACACTGGTCACAAAGGGTATTATATCCGTCCTGTATGGCTTGATTTCCTCACTGCGTCCTACCTCATTAGAAAAGATCAGGAGGAGATGGGAGGAGGACCTGGGTGAGGACATCACAGAAGACCTGTGGGAGGATATTCTACACCGGGTCCACTCCTCTTCAATTGGTGCCAGGCACGGACTGATCCAATGTAAAATTGTTCACCGTTCACACTTTACTAAAGTCAGGCTAGCCAAGATCTATGGCAACATTGATCCCACCTGTGACAGATGCCACCGTGCCCCTGCTACACATAGTCACATGTTTTGGTCCTGCCCTTCCCTGCATAACTTTTGGTCTGAAATATTTGAAACTATCTCAAATAGTATTGAGATCCCAATCAGCCCGACTGCCATAACTGCTTGCTTTGGTGTCTCTATCTCCCCTACTACCCTGTCTCTGCCACAATATAAAGCTGACCTGGTGGCATTTGTTACTCTCCTGGCTAGACGTCTCATTTTACTGCATTGGAAGTCACCCACTCCTCCATCTCACTCTATGTGGCTCAGGGATATTTTTCACTTCCTTAAGATGGAGAAAATAAGGTGCGTCATAAGGGGTTCTACAGCTAGATTTTATAAAACATGGGGTAGTTTCTTTACTTATGTTGGGGAACAAGGTTCAATCGACCCCCCATAAATAATGCTCACTCCTAGCCTAGCACTGTCCAGTCGATCTACATGTGCAAATGTAACCTGATGTCTACCTTCTCACTTTAAAAAAAAAAAAAAAAAAAAAAAAAAACGTGTTCCATTCCTCTATTCCTGCTGTACAGTCCTTGTCCTGAGTGTACATATCTGTTTAATTGACTGTATGTCCGAAACAATATCTATATTTATTTTGTGGTGTACTCTCTTTAGTCTATATATTCAACAGACCTATACTTTGACTATTTATACGTAGCCTTGTGCAATATGTATATTATTTACATTCAACAGACCTATATTTTGTTTATTTATACATAGCTTTGTGCAATAGGTATATTGCTTATCCAACAGACCTATATTTTGACTAACAATATGTAGCTTTGTGCAATATGTATATTGTCTACATTCAACAGACCTATATTTTGACTACTTATATGTAGATATGTGCAATACGTCTGGCATATATGTGTACAATTTGACCATGTGCTCATCTCATATTGCAACGAAAAAACTTCAATAAACAAAGTTTTGAAAGAATTTTTTTTTTGAAATATTGATCTCAAAGACGCTGTAAAACGTCATTGGCAGATTACGCATGGCGAGGAATGACGTCTTAACACGTAATTGGCGAGAAAAGGGTTAATGTTTAATTACCATATGTAAGGGTTCGTGCACAGAGGGGATTGTCGGGAAAGAGATGGCTGTTTGAGGAAGCTCCCATTTATTAACATTTTTGTTTAAACAGGAACGATAGCCAGTTAGCAGCGCCGGGTACAGTAGGTAGCATCGTTAGCTCTCATAACGTTAGCCAGTTAGCAGCACCGGGTACAGTAGGTAGCAACGTTAGCTCTCATAACGTTAGCCAGTTAGCAGCGCCGGGTACAGTAGGTAGCAACGTTAGCTCTCATAACGTTAGCCAGTTAGCAGCTCCGGGTACAGTAGGTAGCAACGTTAGCTCTCATAACGTTAGCCAGTTAGCAGCGCCGGATACAGTAGGTACCAACGTTAGTTCTCATAACGTTAGCCAGTTAGCAGCGCCGGGTACAGTAGGTACCAACGTTAGCTCTCATAACGTTAGCCAGTTAGCAGCGCCGGGTACAGTAGGTAGCAACGTTAGCTCTCATAACGTTAGCCAGTTAGCAGCGCAGAGTACAGTAGGTAGCAACATTAGCTCTCATAACATTAGCCAGTTAGCAGCGCCGGGTACAGTAGGTGGGGCGGCGTGGCTCAGGGGTAGAGCAGGTCGTCCAATGATCGAAGGGTTGGTGGTTCGAATCCCGCTCAAGCCCATCCCACTGCCGTTGTGTCCTTGGGCAAGACACTTAACCTACTTGCCTCGTATGAATGTGTATGCATGTGAATGAATGTTGGTGGAGGTCGGAGGGGCCGTAGGCGATGATTATTCGCCACGCTTCCGTGAGTCTGCCTCAGGGCATGACTGTGTATGAATGAATAATAGACTCTGTAAGCGCTCTGGGGTCACTGGAGTGTCATGAAGAGCGCTATATAAATCCAATCCATTATTAGGTAGCAACGTTAGCTCTCATAACGTTAGCCAGTTAGCAGCGCCGGGTATAGTAGGTAGCAACGTTAGCTCTCATAACGTTAGCCAGTTAGCAGCGCCGGGTATAGTAGGTAGCAACGTTAGCTCTCATAACGTTAGCCAGTTAGCAGCGCCGGGTACAGTAGATAGGCAGCATGTTGAAAGAGGAGCCCTGAGCTGCTCATACACTAGACTCTTGCAGTAATGGTTTGTTGACGTGGTTGACGTGCACTGCTGCAGCAGATTTAGGAGTCTGATCCGACGGTCACAGAGCTGAGGGAGTGCGCCCAGTTAGCTGTAAAAATCCATAGATTAGCCGCAGTATTATGGATATTAAACATGCTGGCAGAGTACATGCATCCATGTTGTTGTGAACATTTGAATTAAATAAAGAAATTCCCTATCCATAGTCGCCGTGGGAAAGAATAAAATAAAAAATAAAATAAAATAAATTCCCTACCTACCCATGCCTTAACTGACAACCAACAGGAAACAAACTATATATTTTTTTTATGCCTAAGCCGCAGGGTCGAAAAATGGGGGAAAAAGCCGCGGCTTATAGTCCGAAAAGTACGGTATACCTTTTCCTCAGAACACTGGTACATCTCCAGGCACTCCTCCACCGCGGTGGCATCGAAGCCCCGCTCACACAGCCGGGAGTGGACAAAAAGATAGTCCAGTACCTGAAGACACATCACGAAGACAGGTTAACTATGCATTTAGCCAACGCTTTTGTCCAAAGTGACTTAAATTTGTTTTGAACAAGTCAGCAGGAAGGGTACATCTCTGGCAGCTAAGGGTCAATGACATTGTTTCGTCAAATAGTATCGTAAACATATTAGCACGATAGGTAGTAGTATATGTATAGTAGCATAGACATATTGGCATGATAGGTAGTAGTATAAGTATAGTAGCAGTTGTATAGACATATTAGCATGATGGGTAGCAGTAGACATATTAGCATGATAGGTAGTAGTATAAGTATAGTAGCATAGACATATTTGCATGACGGGTAGCAGTATAGACATTAGCATGATAGGTAGTAGTATAAGTATAGTAGTATAGACATATTAGCATGATATGTAGTAGTATAAGTATAGTAGCATAGTAGTAGGGCTGACCTTCGAAGCTTTTTTTTGGCAATCGAAGCTTCGGGGCCGAGCTTCGATTTTAATTCGAAGCTTCGAGAAAAAATATATATATATATTAATTATTATTTATTTATTTATTTTAATTTTTTATCTTATGTTGTGGGACTTGTACAGCACTTTGGTAAACGTTGTTGTTTTTAAATGTGCTCTATAAATAAAGTGGATTGGATTAATTAATTAAGTAGCCCCTTTCGTGACTGTGACGCAGCCAACAAGGTTTCACTCGGCTGCGCTGCCTGGGTGCAGTGGGGCTGCTCTCACAGCCAACGACATGACATTACATAATTATTAGGGATGTCCGATATTATCGGCCGATAATGGCATTAAAATGTGATATCGGAAAATATCGGTATCGGTTTTCAATTTTCTTTTTACATTTCTATAACCTTTATTTACCCAGGCAAGCAAGTAAGAACAAATTCTGAATTTTTTTATTGTCAAAAGTATGCATAATGTGTTAATTCCACAACAAGAGATATGTAATGTTAATTACCTGAAATTATTCCATTTTTTGGGGGGGGGGAACCCTGCATATATCGGTATCGGTTGATATCGGTATCGGAAATTAAGAGTTGGACAATATCGGTATATCGGTATCGGTAAAAAAGCCAATATCGAGCATCCCTAATAATTATGTTGCAACCTTCGTCTATCAAGCAAACAATTATATTATATTTAATTTATAATTATATCAGACAATGCACCTACAAAAGCAGATGCTTACAATTAAATTAGCCAACTTGGTAACACATTAGTCATAGCAGCATAGGCATAGCCTTATTAATGTTTTGTGTGGCGTCGCTGTCGTGTACAACTCCAAGGGATATTCCCTTGGAGATGCATTTGAGGCAAAAAAATTAAATAAAATTTTACACTTAGTATTTAAGACAGCCCTACGATAGTAGTATAGACATATTAGCATGATAGGTAGTAGTATAAGTATAGTAGAATAGACATATTAGCATGATGTAGTAGTATAAGTATAGTAGTATAGACATATTAGCATGATATGTAGTAGTATAAGTATAGTAGCATTAGACATATTAGCATGATAGTAGTAGGGTACATAATAGTAAAAAGACACAACAAGGTTTGTTTCTTTGACTCTGCGTTACCATAGATCACCACCCTATGACATTGTCGTGCCAGAACAGACGGTACGTGTCAGAATATGTAAAACAGGATGGCTCTATTGACCATATTCACAAGGCAGCCATATGTGAAACAGAATCATTTTTTTCTCATTTGTGCGTCAGCGTGACGGCATTGGTCTGAATAATCCTGCGAGGGATGGGCGGTGTTGGAACGACCAGACACCAAAATAAAATCCTTCTATCATTCATTCACACAGCGGCCATTTTGCTCAGTCATGCTCAGGTTGGCATTCCTTTCCATCCTGTGAATATGGTCAATACTGTTGACCTGCTTGATCATCGCCTCTTCGTTCTTGGTTGGATCCTATTCAGGCTCTTGTGAATTTATCAAATGTACCAATTTTACATTTCAAGGGAATATTCCAAGTTATTATCTTATTAGAACAAGATTCATGCCGTTGCCTATAACCCTGCTGACCGATTCCACTTCACCGTTTGAAATCAACTGTTAAATATAGAATCTGGCAGGCAACAATCCCCAGCTAGTCCTGCTAATTCCCCCATCTCCTCCAATCATAAGGTTATAGTTACACAAAACATAGGACCCGATTAATTCCCATCCTATTCCAAGACAGAGAAGTGTAACATTTAGATTTAATGTCTATATCTATGCACACATAAAATAAATAAATAAAAAAAAAAGCCTAAATTTAATAAAGAACAGTGAGGTAAGATGTCAGTATCGCAGAGTTGGTCCCGGGTCCCACCTGCTCCACGTTCTGGCCTTGCCTCTGCATGGCCCGCAGGACACCCTCGTAGGAGTAGCCCATGCCCACGATGGTCTCCACACACTGCCGCTCGCTGGGCGTGAGGCTGAGGAGGGCGCCTCCGCAGGGCAGCGCAGCAGGCCCCGCCCCCAGGACGGTCTAGGGAGACAGAGGAGGGGGGGCATGTGTCAACAGGTTCTATAAGAAGCTGTTCTCGCAACACATTCATCAGGTCCATTCAGCATTGGCAAGTCTTCAATTTCTAAATGACTGCTGCTATGTCCCCTCCCAAACTTTCAAGGAATGTTTATTATCCATTATCTGGCTCAGCTAATGGGTTCTGCTCAGGACAGTGTGTGTAAAACGGGTTCTGCTCAGGACAGTGTGTGTAAAATGGGTTCTGCTCAGGACAGCGTGTGTAAAACGGGTTCTGCTCAGGACAGCGTGTGTAAAACGGGTTCTGCTCAGGACAGCGTGTGTTAAAAACAGGTTCTGCTCAGGACAGCGTGTGTTAAAACGGGTTCTGCTCAGGCCAGCGTGCGTAAAAACAGGTTATGCTCAGGACAGCGTGCGTAAAAAGGGTTCTGCTCAGGACAGCGTGTTAAAAACGGGTTCTGCTCAGGACAGCGTGTTAAAAACGGGTTCTGCTCAGGACAGCGTGTGTTAAAAACGGGTTCTGCTCAGGACAGCGTGTGTTAAAAACGGGTTCTGCTCAGGACAGCGTGTGTTAAAACGGGTTCTGCTCAGGACAGCGTGCGTAAAAACAGGTTCTGCTCAGGACAGCGTGCGTAAAAACAGGTTCTGCTCAGGACAGCTTGTTAAAAACGGGTTCTGCTCAGGACAGCGTGTGTTTAAAAACGGGTTCTGCTCAGGAGAGCGTGTGTAAAACGGGTTCTGCTCAGGACAGCGTGTGTAAAACGGGTTCTGCTCAGGACAGCGTGTGTAAAACGGGTTTACTCAAAAACATTTGATGTTACAATTTCTGCAACAACCTTTTAACATCTTTCTCCTTTCCTTCATTTGATTTTCACTGCTAACCCCTCAATTTTATACCAAACTTCATCAAAACCTAGAATCTCAAACGCTGCACTCTTTTCTTGATCCTCCAATCACAACGGTTGCTTCCCTCTGAAGGATGTAGCTCACCAGGCAGGCGAGCGGAGTACTGAGCTGCAGACTAAGGCTCACCTGTTTTGGTGCTCCGTTCTTGGTGTGGCCGGGCAGCTCCGGGGAGACGATGACATGGGCGTTGGGCAGGGCCGGCGGGCTGCCATTGGTTATGTTCCGCCTGGGGGCGGGGCAAGGGACAGAGAGCGGGCTGTACCCCAAAGGGGCACGGTCATTGTCACCGGGGTCCGACAGCTTCGGGAAGGAAAGAGAGCGAATGTTGCAGGGCCGATCGTCTGTGTCCGGCGCCCCCCCTCTCCCGGGACCCGCGGCCCTGTCCATGTCCAGCAAGGCAACCAAGCCGTTGGGTTTGTGGGCAAAGCCTGGTTTGGCTGAGAGGCTGGTGTTGGTGCTGGGAGGCGAGGGGCTGTTGCCACGCGACGCCGGCCCCAGCGGGGGGGTGATCTCTGGGGGGGAAGCGGCGGGAGGCGGCTGAGGCTGACTCTGGAGGATGCTGCGCAGCTCCTCCTTATCGTTCAGAGTCTTGAGCTCCAGCTTGTCGAAGGGGTCCTCCTCCCGCTCAAAGTCCGCCAGGTTCAGGCAGTGTACGGGGGTAACAGGCTCAGTCTTCTGGGCCGGGCCAGCCGGCAAGGGGGTGAGGATGGCGTTGCTCAGTCCGGCCAGGACAGGGTTGAGCGCCGGGGGCGGAGGCTCCTGGTCCTCGGCGGCAGGCCGAGGCCTCTTCCCTCCCCCGCTGTCTGCGTCCTGGGACGAGTACTCCTCGGCCTCCTGCCTGGCCGCCGCCTCCTCCGCTCGGCCCTCGGCTGCATGGGCCTCTGCCAACTCCACCCCCCAGCGGACACTCCTCCTCTCCAGGGAGAAGTCGTACTGTGGAGAGAGGACGGGGTGAGAGCCAGCGACATGACAAACACACCACGACTGGTACGTAACAGCCGCGTGGCAGAAACTGCAGATACGTCAAATACAGTTTTGATCTTTCCAAGATGAATACGTCAAAGAAGCATGTGTACATTGTTGGACAAAAATTTTGCATTTTCTTTATATAGCAGCTTTTATCCAAAGCGCTTTCCAATTTTTGTTCCTCACGGTCACCCATTCACTCACACACCGATGGCGGAGGCGACCATGCAAGGTGCCGACCTGCTCCTCGGGAGCTATTAGGGGTTAAGTGTCTTGCTCAAGGACACTTCGACACGCTGCCCGGGAGGAGCGGGGAATCTTCCCGATTACAGTCGCCCCGAATATAGTTTGATCTTTCCAAGATGAATACATTGGGATTGTTGGGACAGAATAATCTTCACACTAATACATTCTCTTGTCCAAAGCAGGTATTTAACTATTCACAGACACAGTCAGGCAATTCTAAAGTAAATAATACGTATGCCGGTGAGTATAAAAGCCTAATCGATGATCCCTGCTGCAGTGACCTAACCGTCTCCAGGCCGGACTGACCTGCATGTCGGCCAGAAGTTGAACGCCGTTGCAGTCCGGCAGGCAGAAGCCGATGGGGAGGCCCACTTTGGCCGGGCAGCGGAACCTGTCGTTGATCTTGAAGGGAACGTCATCAAGATAGCTGATGGGTCCTGGAGGGGAACACAAGGTGAGGAACCAGGACTTTAGAACACAAGGCGAGGAACCAGCACTTTAGAACACAAGGTGAGGAATCAGCACTTTAGAACACAAGGCGAGGAACCAGGGCCCTCATTCATCAACGTGGCGTAGAAAATGTTCTATTTCCACATGTAAGCACAGAATGTAGAATCAGTGCACGCACAGAAAAAACGGGATTCACCACACGTGCGTACGCAGGTTCTACGCACACCTGTCATGATGAATCTCACCTTGGCCCTGCGCCGAGGCTTGTGCACACTTTCACGTATTTGCATACCAAAACCGCCCCGATCAACCATATACGGTAATGGACACCCCCATGAAATGTGGAAGAATGGACTAAACCAAGGGTGTTGTACACTGTCGGATATTATATCTATTAACTTCCTAAAAGACCATTGCTGCCTGGACACCGCAAACACTAATAAAGACCATTAACCACTGTTTTGCCGTTGCCCGTTAGTGTCATTAATGCATGCTGGAATAAGAATGCCTTTATTAATTTATTTTTAATATTAATAATTATTATAATACAATAAAAGACAGCTCCGTCTTTTAATACACATATATTGTACAGTAACGTCAAATAAATACTACAGTCCCCGCTGAAATAAAGGTTCTGCACGCACATACCAGCAGTGATCTACAGCATAAAAGATAGCCACTTTATAATACTATTCTGAGTAGATAATTCATCTGTATCGCAACAGAGTCACGGATCTGGTCGGGGCAGGTAGCATTATGTCGGGAAAATCCTTATGAAATAAACAAAAGTGAATTAAAGAATTTAAAAACAAAGTTTAGCATATTAAATCTTTTATAAGCTTTCTGAGTAGATAATTCATCTGTATCGCAACAGAGTCACGGATTTCTGGTCGGGGCAGGTAGCATTATGTCGGGAAAGTCTTTATGAAATAAACAAAAGTGAATTAAGGAATTTAAAACGAAGTTTAGCATATTAAATCGTTTTATAAGCTTATAGCTTTTTTCGTGCTGATTTCAGAAGGGTCCAGCTGCAGAGCCGGAGAGCAACTCTCAGGGCCAAGATAGCACTTATACTATTTTGAGAGAGACAGCAGAGAGACAGACAGACAGACAGACAGACAGACAGACAGACAGACAGACAGACAGACAGACAGACAGACAGACAGACAGACAGACAGACAGACAGACAGACAGTGTGTGTGTGTGACTACTAGTCTAATAGTAGAGACTCAGCCCCCCCCCCCCCCCCCTCTGGACCACCTCCTAGTAGAGACTTCTCTAGGAAGAAGACGAAGATGAGGATTAAGGCGAGACACTGCAGGTGTGAATAGGCAAATATACTTTTTTTTGTTGATTTTGAGATTTTGTTATATTTGCTTCCTAAACATGTCTTCTATGAAACTAGTCAATAACACACATTTAGTTGTTCATTTTACTTCATTTTGCCTTATTGCATCCATAAATGTCCACATATTTAATGGGGAAGTGCCTCATTTGCATATATAAACATAAATGTCAGAAAACTTGTCTCTACTAGGAGGTGGTCCAGAGGGGGGGGGGGGTCTCTACTGGGAGGTGGTCCAGAGGGGGGGGGTCTCTACTAGGAGACTAGTGGTCACACACACACACTGTGGAACAGTGTCTATCTGTCTGTCTGTCTGTCTCTCTGCTGTCTGTCTCTCCGGCTCTGCAGCTGGACCTTCTCAAATAAGCACGGAAAAGCTTTTAAGCTCATAGCTCCAATTTGGGTCCCAAATTGCGGTACAAATGCAGGAGGTGTCTCGGGTAGTGGACTCTAGTTAATATTATGTTCTCTCTGCAATTAGACTGCCCCTCATTCATCCCTATCTGATGCTATCTCTGAAAACAGTTCCTGCGAGCGCAGTCAGTGCACCCCATAACGCTATATATATAAACCTGCATTCATTCGGAGAGAAAGACCTATTCCACATGCTATTTAGGGTTTGACAATAATTACACTAATATCGCTATTTCACAATGAACTATAATGAATTACGGGAGTCATACAGAACACGCGCCAGTGTCTTTATTTCCGCGTTGGAACGAATGCATGTACTGAGGAGCGCTTGTGCGTAGTAACGATATTCTACCACTGGGCGTCAGCTAAGTGTGCTCAGAGCTGTGCGTACACATAAGCACGAAGTCAAGTTCAAGTTGAAATTGATGAATCCCACTCTTTGCTTAGAAATGGTCGTACGCACAGGTTAAGCACATATCTGTGCGTAACACACGTTGATGAATGAGGGCCCAGGACTTTAGAACACAGTCTATTTGCTATAAAGGCAATGTTAGCAAGTTAACTAAGAATACAGACCCTCATCTGCACCGTTTATTTTTCAGAGTTAATTATATAAATGGTAAATGGCTGCATTTATATAGCAGCTTTTATCCAAAGTGCTTTACAATTTTGTTCCTCACATTTTACCCATTCACTCACACTATATGGACCCATTTAACACTACATTATATTTATCTATTATTAAAGAGATTTGCACTACATTCATACCTCATTTGAATTTGCACCTTACCTTAAGTTTTGTACCTCATTTCTGCATTGTACCTCACGTTACTAATTTTTACTCTGTATTGTATATTGTATATTCCTCTTTACTTATTTATAGGGATGTCCCGATCCGATCACGTGAACCGCGCCGATCACATGCTTTTCAGAGGATCGGGATCGGATTTGTTTTTAATAAAAATCTGCAGTAAAAAAAATAAAAAATAATTTTATTCAACAAACATGACCATGTTCACGTCTTAAACTCATACGGAGGCCTTAGTTTTGGTTTTAAATTACATATAATATATCATTAATGTATTTATTGTCACACAGAGCAGAATAATTGTCCACAACAAACACATTCGCTTTAATTTACACCGTTGCAACAAACACATTCCCTTTAATTTAGACCGGCTACACGCTCACATAACAACAACAGTACAACACTTCGTTCCCGAAACACTGTTATCCACTCACTTGAGCAGCTAGAGGTTTGGAAGTTGGAACTAAGCATTTTAAAATAGAAAGTCAAGCCAGTCCAACAGCAATTGCAATGTTTGCAAGGACGACATTCCGTGTGGAGGAACAACTCATGAAGCAGCAGGCTGGAGCCTGGAGGCGGACTTTTCAGACTAACTTTTCACCTGGATAACGTCATTTATTTGCTGTGACTTAAAGGATTATCGTCGGCGTTTCAGACCGTAAGTCGAACACTGAATGTATACTAATGTGCAAACATATATTGAAACTTTTAATATTTCTCATGAAGCACATTTCTCACGGTGAATGTAACGAGCCGCCGCGCTCGCGCCCCTCCAGGGACTATAGCCAACAGAGGGACTTGTCTTGCTCCGCCAGTTTCTGACAAATGCGTCAAAATTGATTACTAATGTGAAAGATCGGATCGGGAACGATCGGAATCGGTAGATATTTAAAATCACATGATCGGAATCGGATCGGGAGCAAAAAAAGGCGATCGGGACATCCCTACTTATTTACTATATGAAGCACACTCAGGGGCTCATACAGAAACAAGCATTTCATCGTAAAATATCTGTATTTTATTGTGACAAATAATAAAGAAACTTGAAACTTATTTACACTGTTTATTTTGTCTCATATTACTATATTAAGAGTTAATTATATTGTTTATACCTTTTATTTTTCTCATATTTTTATATTCAGTTAATTATATTGTATAACGTTTATTTGTTCTCATATCTTTATATTCAGTTAAATATATTGTTTACAATGTAAATTTTCTCGTATTTTTATATTCAGAAGTAATTTTATTGCCTATATTTATGTCTTTCTACCATTACCCTGCCCATACCTGTACTGTACCTCCCCCCCCCCATGCTGCTTTGAATTCCCCCAAGGGGTTCAATAAAGGAATATATTATCTTATTCTTCTTCTTGTCACCAACTGTCGAGTACCGAGCAGCTCCACGGGAGAGAGATGTTTTGTTTTTGCTTTCAGTTTAGCTGGTCGTCCGCACTAATACACATTGGCAGTATTAGGGGGAGGGAAACTGATGGGTGGGGATCGGGCGTTGTGGACAGCGACTCCTACAGGTCGGTTGGTGTGCCTGCGCAGTAGAATCAGGAAGCGACGGGGGCGGGGCCCCTCCAAAGCCCAGACCCCTGACGCTGAAAGATCGAGCCGCGCAGGTGGAAAGATGCGACTGCTGTTACCTCGAGTATCGGAGGGGACTCGTGCCACGTATGACTTAGTCCACATTGCAGCCGGCTTGTGGGAGGCATGAAACAGCGTTCAAAGACAGGGGAGGGTTGAATTGGACGATACGAAAATTGGGATGGGAGAAAAATTGAAAATGGGAGAAAAGGTGGATCAAAAAAAAGAGGCGCCGTGGAACCTTGAACCACCGCTACTAGGGGTGTAACGATTCAACCTCACAACGATTAGATTCGATTACGATTCTTCAGGCAACGATTCAATGCATCATGAAATCTCTTCATTTGACCACGATTTCGATTAATTTTCTATCAGTTAATTCCCCAAAAATAATTTATACACAAATGTGGCTGGGGGAACTGATTCACTCAGCATGAATGGACTATAGGTCAATAAAAACAATACACCAAAAAAGAAAAACATAAAATTCATTTTTTTTGTTGATTAGAATAGATTCTAGCATTTTCAAATCGATGCAGTTGAATCATCACATTAGGATCGATGCATCGTTACACCTCTAACCACTACGCTAAAAATCAAAAGCACCCGTGCAGTGCATGTGAGCAGGAAGAGCCACTCACCATTGTTGATATCTGAAGCAGACTTCCTCGCAGCCATTTAGACTCTGAAAACACACACACAGAGGCCAACAGTGAGCGAGGGAAACATTTGACATGCAAATGTACCATTACATGCAAAACAGTAAGATCCTATCCTTCAAATAGCAAGCTATTTAATAAACCCTATGTCCCGTTGAAGTAGCAGATAAGCCTGTGCTAAGAACTAGGGATGGGTACCTTTCACATTTGAACCGATACCGGTACTACTAAGAACTAGGGATGCACGATAATTATCGGGCCGATATCAGCAATTATGACGTCATCCCGATAAACCCGATAACGTTATTGATAGCTCCAATAACATAATATATTTTTTGGTAAAAAAAATGCGTGTGGGTGAATTGGGATGAAGGGCGTTTGTTTTGACTGTAGGCTCCTCCCGTTTTGCCAGTACTGTGGTACGACTGCTAGCGTGTGGTTTAGGAAGAGGGCGTTTTACACAAATCCAGCGCTCCCTTTCTTGGCTGTGACGTAGCCATGTAAGTTTAAGAAGCAGCGTTGATGTAAACAAAGATGGCGTAAAGACACTATGGTAGTAAGTCATACTGGCCACTCAGTAAGAGTATGTAAGATACATGTACAGATATAGTATCTACAGATATGTAAAAAGGATTATAGGTAGGTATGTACAGACACAGATGTGGATAGATATATATAGGCCTATGGTAAGAATAAATACATTATACGGTATTACAGCATTATTGTATGCTATCATGCAGTTGTATGGTTATATGCAGGTGTATAAGTACCGGTAGGTATAAGAAGGATAATTGCAGGTATAATCAGACATATGGATATATATATGAAGGAGAGGGAGAAAAAGCTAGAATTAAAGAATTAAGCAAATGTGGCTCCGAGATCCACCCAATGATGCAAGAGACTGAAAGTAGCCCAGGCTGGATCGCTCTGCCCACATAACAAGAGACTGAAAGCAGCCCAGGCTGGAGCTCTCTGCCCACAGAGCAAGAGACTGAAAGCAGCCCAGGAAGGAGCTCTCTGCCCACAGAGCAAGAGACTGAAAGCAGCCCAGGCTGGAGCTCTCTGCCCACAGAGCAAGAGACTGAAAGCAGCCCAGGCTGGAGCTCTCTGCCCACAGAGCAAGAGACTGAAAGCAGCCAAGGCTGGAGCTCTCTGCCCACAGAGCAAGAGACTGAAAGCAGCCCAGGCTGGAGCTCTCTGCCCACAGAGCAAGAGTTTTGCATTTTGACGTTTCAGTTTTGTCCGACATGGCAGGCTCTGACACTGTCCTTCTGAGCTCCAAAATTGGTCCAAGGAGAAGTCCTGTCTGCGCACTGTGCGCAGCCAGTCGAGTCATGAAAGCCCTCTTTATCTGGACACTGCACTGAAAACAGCCACGACACTGCATCACAAAGTCACGTCAGTTCCAAATTGCTCTCCGTTTGGTTCTCACTGTACCCCCGATTTGCATCTGAAGTCGGGTAATCTGGTTATTTTTGGTCTACTACAGGCAGGCTACATAAACAACAGAGCTGCAGGCTACATAAACCACAGAGCTGCAGGCTACATCAACCACAGAGCTGCAGGCTACATCAAGCACAGCTGCAGGCTACACCAACCACAGAGCTGCAGGCTACATCAAGCACAGAGCTGCAGACTACACATTCCAAGAAAGTTCCCAACAGCGGCACAGTGAAACTATTAGAGCTAGAGATTTTTTTTACAAGCTTTTTATAACATTCTTAGCTTAGCGGCTCAAAATACACCAACTCAAGAGACGGTAACAAACTGAACAAGCTGCCTGGTGAGGAAGGGAGCATGTCTATGTTCCCCGGGTCCTATGTTCCCCGCTTGATTGATTGATTGAAAATTTTAGACCACCAGCCCTGATTCCAAACTCTAACCTTAACCAACTTCGAAAGAGGGCCTAAGCTTTACCAGTTCGAAACAAGGCAGACATTAATAATTAATAAAATAATAAAAAATTATAAAAATGTCAATCAATTAATCAATCAATCGGGGAACATTGGACCCGGGGAACATAGGACCCAAGGAACATAGGGATGATCCCGTGAGGAAGACTAGCTCCATCCACAGTGAGTCAAAATGAACAAGCTGGTGAGGCAGACTAGCTCCATAGAGTCCAAATTAACAAGCTGGTGAGGAAGAATAGCTCCATAGTGAGTCAAACTGAACAACAAGCTGAGGTACAGTAGCCAGCCCTGAGTTCCAAGAATTGCTAGAATGCTAGCTAGCCTAGTAGCCTGAACACCAGAGGTTAGAGCCATATGAAATCCGCGTTCACGGAATCGCGGAATTAACCAATAAAAATGGAATCAACTGCAAAACGTGGAATATTGCAGAATTTGGCCTAATCTGGACTGAAATTTCGTTTTTGGGTGGAACGTTTGGTGCACACGCGACCGGGGAGGCGGGGACTCTACAGCGTGTTACACACAACACAGCCGCGGTGCTCAAGCGTCTGGCTGCTTCAGTGTTAACATCGTCAAGAAGCTAAACAATTCCACAATAAGCCCTCAATTCAGAGCAGAACAGTATCCTAATGACTTTTATGCCTCCGGTGATAAGGTGTTTTGCTAATTCTGTCAACGTTCCGTGGACTGGACCCGCAAAAACACTTGCGACACTATTGTGATTAAATAGCTATAACGTTAGGACGTTTAGCGTCTAGCTAAATCTAGTGCACCCATCCATTTGTTTAATGCAAACGATTGTCATTATACACTGCCCTTTATAAACTAAATACACTTAAATAGCTATGTAACGTTATAGGACTATCTATGGAAATGATAGCTTCTAGAAGTTCTAGCTAAATCTGGTGCACCCATATTTGTTTAATGCAAACGATTGTCATTATACACTGCCCTTTATAATCTAAATAAACTTAAATAGCTATGAAACGTTACAGTACATAGGACTATAGATGGAAATGATAGCTTCTTGCTAAATCTAGTGCACCCATCCATTTGTTTAATGCAAACGATTGCCATTATACACCGTCCTTTATAAACGAAATAAACTAAACTAAAGGTGCCTAAATTATGCATTACTAAATTTCATCACAATATAATAGATATAGCTAGGTTACTGACATTGTCATTGTGATAATGTCAGTAGTAGCTAGCTGTATCTATTGTTTACACTTGAAATGTATTTTTATTTTGTCACAATATTAATTGAAAAATATTGTGTAAAATTGAACTGTATTTCTGAGTTGCAGCACTTAAAAACATTAAATGGACTGTTATATCTTATTCAATTGTGGACATTTATTCATTCCCACTTATTAGACACTATTTCTGATGGTAAAATGAGCATAAAAGGCAAAATACAGAATTCTGAAATATTAAAAACGGAAAAAATGGAATTTGGGAAAAAATAAAATGGAATTTGGAAAATAATAAAACGGATTTCATATGGCTCTACAGGTGGGCACTGGGCAGTCATGTGTTTTCAATCGACCAGTGGATCTCAAGGGGCCTCTGAGTCCATCGCTGAACAAGCTGGAAAACATAGTCATGGAATCTTGAATCTCAGCGAATCCTTGTCCTTTGAGGCTCTTTTTGGCCCACCTTTTTTCGCTGGCTTTCACTAGATTTGCTTGCTCAACATTGTGTCAGGAACAGCCCTGAGAGGCAGGTATCAGTGACCGGCATCAGCGGCAGGTGAGGTGACGGACGTCCTGTACGATAAGCAAAACGGTGTTTCCTTTATGAGTCAACAACACAGAGTGTGGTTTGTTCTGTATTACTTGAGTGAGAGTAACAGTATTAGGCTGCTTACAGGTGAGGTGTCTTGATAACATGCCATGGGAAAAGAAACGACAGAGCGCAGGCGCTCACTATCTCTCTCCCTCCCCGTCTCTGAAGCACTGCTGCTGCCTTATGCAGGAATCGTATCTAATCATGGTTTAGTCATTGTTACTAGAGAGCAAAGGGCTGCAAAAGAGAGGCATCTCTCACTTCCCCTGTGTGTGTGTGCGTGCACGCATCTCGTTGGCTGTTGCGCAATTGCATGCGGCAGCATTTAAAAATAGTCTTTTAAAGCCAGAAGGAATATCTGTGACTTGACAGTATGACACATAGTTTAGGCATGAAAGTTGAATTGCAAAGTGTGTCGTATTTTTTTTTATGTCTCATGGAGGAGTCTGTGACAACAAAACACACAACACCATTCTGGAGAATCTGAGGCGTCATCTGGATCCGACAGGGCTCTACGCTAACCTTTTCCCCAAGGAGCACATGTGCTCCTAAATGAAAAAATGTCATTCATTACGGCATCATTGGCAGATTACGCATGGCAGAGAATGACGTGGAAACTCGTCCTTGGCGAATAAAGGGTTAAATGCTGAGAATTTGTATGGTGTCCTTAATCTTGAATTTTAAGGAATTCTATGAATTATTATAATAATTAGGCAGGCTATGATGAGACTTAAAAGTGAGGCTCACTCCGTCTGCTGGGCTGGTGGTGGTAGATCTGTCCGGCCTTGGAAAAAGCCCCCTTGCTGTGTGTACATTATGCAGTAAACTAGCTCTCTTGGGTCCGTAACAGACAGAAATATCAAAGAAGCCTCCTGGAAAAGATTTCTTAAAAAAATGTCGACTTTGTATGTTGGGAGTAGGCCTGCCGCGATAAGCAATAAATCGATTAATTGCCGCGATAATTAAAATGAATGCAATGATTTTGACGGGCGCTATTAATTGCTATTTGCGCGTTTGTTTTAATGAGGCGGAACCAGTGCCCCTTGCAGTCTCTCTCCGTGTGGGTTGGCCGCTGGCGTTACTACAGAGCACAGCACGGGAGCTCCGTGGGGCAGTAGCAACGCCACATATAGCTTAATACATTTCTCAATAGTGTTGCTCCTTTTAACCAAGTAGCGTTATTTGTAGTGTAACGTTAGAATAACACAGAATAACGTTAATACAATTACATGCATCATTGTTTACAATGAACGGGTGGGGCTAGTCAAAGCACTGGAGACGGGGACAAGTTAAACATGAATTAATTTATTATAACGGGTCGTTTTCGAGTCGTGCTGCAGTGCCTACGCACCACAGCTATTCTATTATATACTGCTTTGACGCTTCCTCCTCATCGTTGATTGCCTGTAGTAGCTGCATCTAACGTTAGTAGCTAACGTTAAAACTAAAAAACACAACCGGACGAGACAAGTTGTCGGCTAGGATAATCACAACAATACTTCCGGTCCGGTCGGTGGGCTTCAAAATAAAAGTCTTAAACCGGAAAAGACGGAGCGGTGGGCTTCAAAATAAAAGTTTTGGGAAATAAATTTCTCAAAAAAAATCTCTAACCGGTCGCAATAATATCGCTTATCGCGATATTTTCGGGGGCAATTAATCGCCCAGCAAAATGTGTTATCGTGGCAGGCCTAGTTGGGAGTCTTGCCTCTCATCACGCAATCAATTCTTAGACATGTCATCACATAGAGGAAAAACATTTTCTCTGTACTTGCCACAAGCGAGTCTCTCACATGCACACACACACACACAGTGACCATTCATCTCCATGCGCAGAGCTTGTAAAGTGAAGGGGAGCTGTTGACATCACCAAGAGACAAATCCTGGAGCTACTCGATGCAGCCAATAGCGTCCCAGGACACTTTATCCATGGTGATTTGATTTCACTGTGATATTTGGGGGGGGGGGGGGGGGGGGCTGTAAGCTTTAAATAAAACTAATTTAAATTGTGGATGCAATTTCTCTGCAAAAAATCCCATGAGCCCCCAAAAGAATCTGTCACCAAGGGCCCTACAGACCAGCCTCGAGCATTTACCCCCCCTTGATGTGGTTTGTTTGAGTTGGTGTGAACTCCGGAATCGAACTGAAGTACACATCAAAGTCAAACATCTGCAAACTGGTCCACCTGTCTGAGGTGGTCTCACCCTGGTCCGTCCCCCTGTCTGAGGTGGTCAGACAGGTCCGTCCCCCTGTCTGAGGTGGTCTCACCCTGGGGCCTGGTCCCACTGTCTGAGGTGGTCTCACCCTGGTCCCCCCTGTCTGAGGTAGTCTCACCCTGGTCCCCCCTGTCTGAGGTGGTCTCACCCTGGTCTGAGGTAGTCTCACCCTGGTCCACCTGTCTGAGGTGATCTCACCCTGGTCCCCCCGTCTGAGGTGGTCTCACCCTGGTCCCCCCGTCTGAGGTGGTCTCACCCTGGTCCCCCTGTCTGAGGTGGTGTCACCCAGGTCTCCCAGTCTGAGGTGATCTCACCCTGGTCCCCCTGTCTGAGGTAGTCTCACCCTGGTCCCCCCTGTCTGAGGTAGTCTCACCCTGGTCCCCCTGTCTGAGGTAGTCTCACCCTGGTCCCCCTGTCTGAGGTGATCTCACCCTGGTCCCCCTGTCTGAGGTAGTCTCACCCTGGTCCCCCCTGTCTGAGGTAGTTTCAATTTCAACCCACTTCCAAGTAAACCCTAGAGTAGTTTGTTTGAGGTGTGAAGCAATCCGATCAAAATCGGGGACAGATCCAAAAGATCTGGCCGTTTTTGTTGCTGTTGACATTGTTACCATATTTTCTTTTTACTATACATTTCTAAATAAACAACCACTGATGTACTTCAAGTAGTTTGAAATGCTGTATTGTTGTAAATGGTTGGTAATAATTTATACCACAAATGAATTGCCCAACACGAATTGATTAGTGTGGACTTAAAAAAAAAAAAAAGGCCAGGGCTCACATCAGCGTTTTGATCAATGCTTTAGCAAGAGAGCCAGCCCTTTAGTTTTGGTGATGATAAGGCAGATAATCGCGTCAGGCAGCAGGGTGCTGCCAGCAACCGGTCAAACTAAAAACAAAGCGTTGTTATCTATCCAACTAACGTTACATCCGTGAATGAGTTTGATGGTTTCTGTAGTTTTCGACTAAGTTACACCCAAATCCGGTGTTAAGTTAGCTTGCAACTAGCTAGCTAATGTGTTTCACATTAGTTGACGTCTTATATAAGACGATCCTCCTCAGTACATCTTGTACAGCCAGCTAGCTCACTCACGTTAATAGCGTAGCAAGTCAAGTGTTGATTCACGGTCCAGGATGACTCACGGGAGTAGCTTTAACTAGCGTAGCTAACGCTAACGTCGGTAACGGTAACGTTAGCCAAGTAACGACGTACACTAAGCTAACGTCAAGCTAGTAACCCGGTGAGTTTGCTACATCAAATTTGACGAACCAGCAGCAATAGTCAACTACTCAGCTTCTATATTGGGCTATCGTTACATGCTAAGCGTTTAGCTGTCAACGTTATTATCACACACACAACGTTATAAGAAAGAAGCTAACCTGAATGCTAACTAGTTTAGCTCGCAGGTTAGCCTGTGTTGTGGTTCTGCCACCGCCCCTGAGATAAACTGAGCCAACATATTCACTCTTCTTAGCCCTCGTATCAGTGTCCTTACCAGTATCTGCCCTGTCTTCTCCAAAATCCTGTATGTGTCTCGTCGAGAGGACTCCTTCCTTCAAACTGATATATCTAAAAAGCGTTTTATTATTGAAACCTCTTTCCTGCTTCATCGTGGGACGCCATCTTGATTTGTCAACCAGCCTCCCTTCCTCGGGTTCCTGTCTGACGTCACCTGCTCGCTTGAATGACGACAGAAGATCCAACAAATAAATAAAAACGCAGCTCCCAACGGCGTGTTGCTTTTTAACAGCGGAGGAGTGCAAGAATGTGACAATGTGACCATGTGACCGCGGCAGCGCGGAAATAGGCTGTCTATTGCCATTCTCTAAGACAAACGCTAACCTTAACCAGCTCCTTAACAGCGCCTAAACTTAACCTTTCTAACCAACTCCGAAACAATGCCTAACCTTAACCTTAACCATGCCTAACCTTACATCCATCTCGAAAGTCATGGAAAAAATAGTATACGAACAGATCGAAAAGTACCTCGCGGAAAAAAATCTAATCTACGAATTCCAATCTGGCTTCAGAACATCCCACTCCACTGACACATGCCTTCTCTACTTGAACGACCACATCAAACAAGAGGTGGACGCGGGCAAATACTGCGGCATGGTCATGCTGGACCTACAAAAGGCCTTCGACACTGTCAATCACACCATTCTGATTGACAAGCTAAAAGCAATTGGTTTTGATAGTTTATCAGTGAGCTGGATACAATCCTACCTGGAGGGGAGGGAACAGATGGTGGAAGTAAACGGTACACTATCCCCCCCCCTCACAGTGAGCTGTGGTGTTCCACAAGGAAGCATACTAGGACCGCTACTATTCCTAATTTATGCAAATGACATGTCGTCAGCTTGTGACTGCAACTTGTTCCTGTTTGCGGACGACTCAGCCCTGCTGGTCTCTGACAAGAACAAGTTACAGGTTGAAAAAGCCCTCAGCTCGGAACTAGGCAAAATCTGCATATGGCTCGCCGACAACAAACTATCATTACACATGGGCAAAACAGAGTCCATTCTCTTCGGTTCAAATAACAAACTCAGCAAGACCGACGGCTTCTCGGTTACAGTGGGTGACAATATTATCACAAGGAAAGATGAAATTACCTACCTGGGTTCCATCCTAGAGGCTAATCTTTCCTGTGACAAAATGGCATCCAATGTAATAAAAAAAGTCAACCAACGAACGCGATTCTTGTACCGGATCTCCTCTCTGGTAAACAAGAATACCCTGAAGACTCTAGCAGGAGCACTCATTCAAGGGTACTACGACTATGCTTGCACCTCATGGTACCAAAGCACCTCAAAGGCACTAAAAAACAAATTACAAACATCTCAAAACAAGCTAGTCAGACTACTACTTGACCTGACTCCTAGAACCCACCTCACCCCTGCCCACTTTGACAACCTAGGATGGCTTAGAGTAGACGACAGAGTACAGCAACTTGCAATGGGCCTGGTCTACAAGATACACTACGTGACCAAGGTACCCATGTACATGTCAAAATACTTCCCAAAGGTCAGTGAATACCACGATCACAACACCAGAGGGAGCTCCACAAATCATGTAAAACCCAGATTCGGATCAAACAAGGGACTAAACACGTTTCGCAATTATGCCACATCAATGTGGAACGCCCTGCCTAAAGCTGTAAAGGAATGTGAATCACTACCCACCTTCAAAAACACTCTCAAAAAACACCTACGTGAGACTGCAATTCGAAACTGGCCCCTACAAATGTCCTAACCTAGTTGTACAGTAAATGACCAAGTAAGGCTTTGTCAATATTCAAATGTACAGTGTAAAATGTGTGTGTGTCCCCTTCCCAACCCCCCCCCCCCCCCCCCCCACCTCCAATGTACAGCCCTCACCCAACCCACCCAACCCCACCCCACCCAACCAACCTCCTCCAATGTACAGTTTCTATGCCAAATGTATATACACTCCTTTTCTGGACACTTTTGTATCACAAACAGTACTGTATTTGCAAATCTGATATGTCATAAATGTATAGATGTAGCAGTACTGTCTATCTGTATGTCATGTATGTCATATATGTTATGATGAATTGAAAATGGGGGACCCTGATGTAAACAAGTCGAAAGTCTTTCTCTGGTCTGCATCCCCTTAACAATTGTATGTATTGAGCTGTACTGTACTGTACCCATTCTGCAATCTGTTAATAAACTTTTCAATCAATCAATCAATCAATCATAGAAAGAATATTGCCATTCTCTAAGACAAACTCTAACCTTAACCAGCTCCTTAACAGCGCCTAAACTTAACCTTTCTAACCTTAACCAACTCCGAAACAATGCCTAACCTTAACCTTAACCTTAACCATGCCTAACCTTAACCGGCGAAAGAATACACGTTAAAAAAAAAAAAAGATGGGATTCGAACTTGAAACCAACCGCCGCGCTGACAGGTGAGCTAAGCTTCGAATGAGAATCATGGCGGTTTACGGCTAAATAATGCCGCAAGCTCTGCCGCTCCGCTCCGCTCTGCGGTTGCCGCGCCTGCCGCGGGGCGTGTCGCAGCCAATCAGGGAAAACGCGGAAGCATTCGGCGCACTCCTCCGCTGTTAATAAGCAATAGGCCTCCCAACGAGCAGCCTACCAGACACTGATCCAGACCACTTGACAGTCTGTAGGGTTAGAACCCACAACACTCCCTAACGAGCAGCCTACCAGACACTGATCCAGACCACTTGACCGTCTGTAGGGTTAGAACCCACAACACTCCCTAACGAGCAGCCTACCAGACACTGATCCAGACCACTTGACAGTCTGTAGGGTTAGAACCCACAACACTCCAGAGTCCCTAACGAGCAGCCTACCAGACACTGATCCAGACCACTTGACAGTCTGTAGGGTTAGAACTAGGGATGCTCGATATTGGCTTTTTTTTACCGATACCGATATACCGATATTGTCCAACTCTTATTTCCGATATCAACCGATACCGATATATGCAGGGTTTCCCCCCCAAAAAATGGAATAATTTCAGGTAATTAACATTACATATCTCTTGTTGTGGAATTAACACAACATTATGCATACTTTTGACAATAAATAAAATCAGAATTTGCTCTTACTTACTTGCCTGGGTAAATAAAGGTTATAGAAATGTAAAAAAATTAGTTGAAAAAAAGTTTTTTTTTTTTTTTGCGGTCAGGCCACTGAACTTAGAAGCAGGCCAGGACAGTGTTTCTAGTTGCAGCAGCGCAATAGTTAGATAACCGAGGTGGGGATTGGGGCGGATTTAGGATTGTAGGAGATCCTGGGCTTAGCCCAGATGCGTGTTGCTTTATGACAGGTCATGAGTGCAAGAATGTGACAATTTGACCATGTGACCGCGGCAACGCGGGAGAGCGGCAGTGCGGAAATAGGCTGTGCAAGGGGTGGATTTTTTTGAATTTAATGAACCTGTACGTGCAATTTCCTGCAATATAGAGCCTTCAATCTTGACCAATAAAGCTGCTCTTTTAACTATAAAACTCAGTTTATATTGCAGTATAATAGCCAATTACTATAATAATAATATATTAATTTATATATATACTGTATATTGATTTTACGCTCATTTATTTTTATTAAATCAATCTCCTTTCAAATAGGCCAAGTTTTTAATAAGAAAGAGAAAAAAGATATATTTCCATTACCTGTAACTCTTGTCTCTTTCTCTCCTTCTCTGCCTCCTCCCTGAGTCTGCAATGCACAGTCATGACATCGATCTCCAAAAAAAAAGGAAAAATAAAATAAAAAAGGGAAAAAAAATGTTTAGGCCCCTCGTCACTAGAGGCCCACGGGCCGCGGCCGTTGTTAATCCGGCCCTGCTCGTCTGCCATATAGATAGCGAACGTTTTTTGCAAACAAAGTCATGTCATCCAGCTGACACCACATATCTAGATAATATGACAACGTTAGCTAGCGGCTAGCACTAAAGCTAACGCCAACCAGGGGGAAACGTTGTTATTATTTATTATTATTATTATTATTATTAGAGGATTTACGGTATGACCAGATGGCATTTCGGGACGTGAAACACTTTTATTGTATTGCGTGGTAGAAGTTCTACCACTCAATAGTAAAGACATGTCTAACATAATCTTTTGTTTGAACAACTTACTGGAAAATCCTGCCACCGATAAGAGACTCTGTCGCCTGTGACACACACAAGCACTCAGCCTGTACTATTGGGGGGGGATATATCATATTTTTCATATGATCAAAAAGTGGTGGAGCAAGAGCATACCTTTGCTCCCCCAAGTTCAATAGTGGGAGAGCAGATGCTCCGAATGCTCTTAGGCGTCTATGATCACTGATACAAAGTAAAATAGTGCAGTGCAATAAAATAGTTAGTCAAATAGAATAAAATAATGCAATAGTGCATTGCAATAAAATAGTTATCATCGTATTTTTTCGGGAGGCCGGTAAGGAGTGCATTACAGTAGTCGAGTTGGCTTGAGATAAAGGCATGGATCTGGTTTTCAGCGTCCTTTTGATTTATAAATGGCCGTACTTTAGCTATGTTTCTAAGGTGGAAGAATTAAGTTTTTGTCAACTTGTTGATTGTGATTTAAAGCTTAGGTCTGAGTCTACCATAACACCAAGACTTAACTCACTCAAATACAGTTAGCAGCTGGATAGACCACAGATGGAAATTAGCTTCTGCTAAATCTGGTGCAAACATATTTTCATGTAACAATGATGAATTGTCATTTTTTTTTTAAATAGATTCGGAGCTTTTCAGAAAACATTCGGGGCTTGAGCCCAAGTAGCCACCCCCTAGCCCCGCCCCTGGTGGGGAACAACCAGGAGATCACTGCAACTCACACAATTTGGAGAACTATCTCTCTCTCTTGCTCTCACACACACACACAAAAGGAGCCGCATGTGATTGGTGGAGGCGGGACCCTTACAAAAAACTGTTGTTGCTAATCATTGACACATGCTAGCCTGTAATAATCCCCCCCAGAAAAATCTACTTTGCATTTGATATATTGCAAATATATTCCATCACACACACTGGCATTTAAAGGGTTAGAATTATAAAATGAATATGTGGTGTTATGATCAGGGCTGAAGTTGAATAAAAGATTGTATTATTTTCAATCTGACATTACAAAAAAACTGAAAATCCATCAAAATCAGTGTTGTTGCTAATCATACATATGCTAGCCTGTTTTTTAACAATAATTTGTGATGCCATCACAAACACTGGCATTTAAAGGGTACAAATAAAAAAAATGCCTGCACCAGAATGCAGGAAATGAAGTCTTTGTAACAAGAAATGTCCTGCTTAAAAAGTGGCCTGACTGGGGCTATATTTTGCACTATATTTCCTGGCCTGAATGATTTCCCCAGTCCGGCCCTGGTTAAAAGCCTCCAATGCTTATTAGTGTGTGTGTGAGGTTTGGTCCGCTCCCCGCCACACGCTCCGTTCCTTTAAGGTACTATGTTGATTAATGCATTCCCCGCCACGCGCTCCGTTCCTTTAAGGTGCTGTGTTGATTGGTGCTTTCCCCGCCACACGCTTTTGGAGCAAGTATCAATCTCATCCCGCAGCTGTCACAGCTTGTAATTAGCGCCCCTGAAGGCTTTATATACACAGACCTCCTTACTATCGATGTTGGGTCGTTCTGAAATACACCTGCATATACCTGCCTTCCCCGTCGCTGTTCCTATCTTTTTGCTCTCCAGGACCTTTTGTGGAGAACCGCTGTGGAGAACCTGGTTCCCCGTTCGGAGCTGCGCCTCGTTATCTGCCCGCTTTTCGCGTTGCGCTCTGGTGAGTTTTTGGAAACAGTCTTTTTGGATTATCAGTTTTTTGTGTGTTTGGTGAACACCGAAGAAATCCCGTTTTTGTTTGTACTGGACTCACCTAATTTTTGTGTTAGATTAACACTGAAGATTACCGTATTGTTTTTCTCTGGACTCAGCTAACTTGTGTGTGGTACACCGAAGATCAAGTCACTTGGATTAATACTGGACCAGTCACCTCTCTGCCTCTGTGTGTTCGTTGGGCTAACTCTGATTTCTCTCTCTCTCCGTTTCCACCGGGAGTGAAAGCTGGGAGTATCTGCAGAGCCGCTTCAACGTCACTTGCCAATTCCTCACCACTACCTACTGGGAGTATCTGCAGAGCCGCTACATCGTCACATGCCAGATCCCCGTTTGTTCGATTGCTGTACTTCATCCATCTTGTGACTCTGTAAATAAATACGCCCTAGCTTTGGCTAACTCTGAACTTCCTCTCTGTGCCGTTGCGTTTGAGGTCGGTTACAAACCATAACATTACGACCCAACCATGACGACCTCAGCCGACACAGAGGGTCAGAACAGCGTTGGCGGTCCAGATAGAGTTAACCAACGACCACAGCCTACAGCTAGGTGCGGCTGCGGCTGCTGTACAGGAGCTCCGAGACCAGGTCCTGCCTATTCAGGGGTCCCTTGGCTCTCTGGCTAGCCAGCAGTCTAATATTCTCCACCAATTACAAGCGCTGAGTGAAACCATTAACACCTTGCTTGTAACCCCACTTACTTCAGGAGCCTCGGCCGGAGCATCACCCGCAGCCCTGGCAGGCCCCGCGCCTCCCGATCCCGCACCTTGGGAGCCCCGTCTCTCCGAACCACGGTTGTTCGATGGTAACTTCGAGGATTGTGCCACATTCATCATGCAATGTGAGTTTGTTTTCTGTCATCAACCCAGCCGATTCACTTCAAGGGGAGCCCAAGTGGCTTACATGACTAACTTGCTCTCAGGCCGGGCAGCCCAGTGGGTCACTGCCTCCTGGGCAATGGGGGCTGATTTCTGTTTTTCCTACCCAGACTTCGTGGCTGAGCTCCGCAGGGTTTTCCACCACCCAGCCCGTGGCCAGGACCCTGGAGCCCGGTTGGGTACCTTCCGGCAGGGCAGTGGCGGGGTCACCGACTACGTGCTGGAGTTCAGACTGGCGGCAACGGAGAGCGGTTGGAACGATCAAGCGCTTCGTCTCACCTTCATGAGGGGGCTCAACGACGCTGTCAGGGACCAGCTCGCGACCCGTGAGGAACCTGAGTCCCTCGAGGACCTGTTCAGCCTTGCCATTCGCATCGATGGACGCCTCCAGGAGAGAAGACGTGAGAGAACCCGACAGGGACCTCCAGAGGTTCTTCAGACCCCCCGTACTCGTGACGGTACTGCGGGCCGCCCTGCTCCCAACACGACTGGTGGCTCTTTCCCCTCCCGTTCGGTGCCCGGGGAGGAACCCATGCAGCTGGGACGTTCACATCTTAGCCAAGCTGAACGGGAGGCGAGGTTCAGGTCCGGCCTTTGCCTCTACTGCGGTCGGGATGGACACCGTATCGCCAACTGCCCCAACCGGCCAAAAGACCAGGCTCGCCGGGACCCCGGGAGATCCTGGTGAGCCGTTTTTCTCGTTCCCAGAGCCGTGCACCACCTAGCCGTCTGATGAGCGTCACCCTGGCCTGGGCGGACCAACGGGCCACGGTGGAGGCACTCATTGACTCGGGGGCTGACGAGAGTTTCCTAGACTTCGAGTTTGCTACCCGGGCCAACATTCCACTTGAGGACCTAGTGAGGCCATTGGAGGTATTCGCATTGGACCAACACCGCCTGGCTGACATCACTCAACGCACCTGCCCTGTCCTGCTCACCATTGCTGGTAACCACGTTGAGAAACTCCAGTTTTTTATCACCAGATCCCCTCTTATCCCAGTAGTCCTGGGCCGGCCCTGGCTCGCGCTGCACGAGCCCCACATCGCCTGGTCCTCCGGTACCATCAGGGGGTGGAGCTCCTCCTGTCATGCCCAGTGTCTTCAGGCGGCGTCCTGTCCCTCGCCCCGGAGATCCGTTTGTGAGCCGCCTCCGGACCTCTCGACCATACCCCCCGAGTACCACGACCTCATGGAGGTTTTCAGTAAGTCCAGGGCTCAGGCCCTTCCGCCTCACCGGCCTTACGACTGTGCCATCGACCTCCGCTCAGGGGCTCCCCTTCCCGGCAGCCGCCTCTACAGTCTGACCGTCCCTGAGAAGGCAGCGATGGATCAATACATCTCTGAGTCCTTGGAAGCAGGACTCATTCGGCCTTCCTCCTCTCCTGTGGCGGCCGGCTTCTTCTTTGTTGGGAAGAAGGACGGAGACCTTCGACCCTGCATCGACTATCGCCAGCTCAACGAGATCACCATTAAGAACAAGTACCCTCTTCCTCTCATGAACTCCACCTTCGAGCCTCTCACCCAGGCTACCGTCTTTACCAAGCTGGACCTCCGGAGTGCCTACCATCTAGTCCGTATCCGAGAGGGCGATGAGTGGAATACCGCCTTCAAGACTCCCAGGGGCCACTACGAGTACCTGGTTATGCCGTTCGGCCTCACCAACGCTCCGGCGGTATTCCAGGCGCTCATGAACGACGTCCTTCGTGACATGCTGGAGGAGTTTGTGGTAGTATACCTAGACGACATCCTCATCTTCTCCAAGACCCTCGAGGAACACATCCAGCATGTCCGCCGTGTGCTGGAGCGCCTCCTCCACAATCGGCTCTTCGTCAAGGCGGAGAAGTGCCGATTCCACTCCGACTCCGTCGATTACCTGGGCTTCATCGTGGAGAGAGGCTTGACCCGAGCTGATCCTCGCAAGATCCGGGCCGTGGAGGAGTGGCCGGAACCCACCTCTCGGAAGGAGTTACAGAGCTTCCTTGGGTTCGCCAACTTCTACCGAAGATTCATCCGGAACTACAGTCAAGTGGCGGAACCGCTTACCAGGCTGACCTCTCCCGCCCTGCCGTTCGACTGGTCCCCAACGGCGTGTGCTGCGTTCTGCTCCCTCAAGAAGAGGTTCACTTCCGCCCCGATCTTGCTCCATCCAGACCCCAAGAGACAGTTCATCGTAGAAGTGGACGCCTCGGATACTGGACTGGGAGCTATCTTATCCCAGCGGTCGGCAACAGACCAGAAGGTACATCCGTGCGCCTTCTACTCGCGTCGTTTCCTCCCTGCCGAGAGGAACTATGACATCGGCAATCGGGAGCTGCTGGCGGTTGTGGCTGCCTTGGAGGAGTGGCGTCATTGGCTAGAGGGGGCCGAGGAGCCATTTACCATTTGGACAGACCACAAGAACCTGACGTACATCCGTGCTTCCAAGCGCCTCAATGGCCGGCAGGCAAGATGGGCCAGCTTCCTCAGTCGGTTCGACTTCTCGCTGACGTTTCGCCCTGGTTCCCGCAACACGAAGGCCGACTCCCTGTCCCGGTTACACTCCAAGGGGGCTCCAACCACTGAGGACCCGACTCCCATCCTCCCAGAGGCCAGGGTGGTAGGAGTAGTCACCTTGGGCATCGAGGGGGTGGTAAGGCGTGCCCTACGCTTCCATCGCGCTCCAGGCAATGTACCGGTTCATCGTCTCTTCGTCCCCGACTCGGTCCGGTCCCGGGTCCTCCAGTGGGGCCATACCAGCCGGTTCGCCTGCCACCCGGGCGTTCATCGCACGTTCTCCTTCCTGGCTCATCGATTCTGGTGGCCCACCATGAGGAACGACGTAAAGGAGTTCGTACTGGCCTGCGCAGTCTGCGCCCGCAGCAAGGCCTCCCACTAGGCACCCTCCGGGCTATTGCAGCCGCTTCCCATTCCGAGCCGTCCTTGGTCACATGTGGCGCTGGACTTCGTCACGGGTCTTCCTTCTTCCCAGGGGAACACGTGCCTACTGACCGTGGTGGATCGGTTCAGCAAGGGGGTTCACCTCGTGGCCCTTCCCAAGCTTCCCTCGGCGGCCGAGACGGCGGACCTCCTGACACGCCACGTGTTTCGCCTCCATGGTTTTTCCCAGGACATCGTCTCGGACCGGGGGCCCCAGTTCACTTCCCAGGTATGGCGGGCTTTTTGCAAGGGATTGGGGGCAACGGTCAGTCTTTCCTCTGGTTATCATCCCCAGACTAACGGACAAACGGAGAGGATGAACCAGAGTGTGGAGTCTGCTCTTCGGTGTGTGGCTGCCGAGGGACCAGCTTCTTGGAGCCGTTTCCTTCCCTGGGTCGAGTACTCCATCAACTCCATGGTCAGTTCCGCCACCGGCCTCTCACCCTTTGAGGTATCCCTGGGCTACCAACCCCCTCTTTTCCCTGCACAGGAGTCGGAGGTGGCAGTTCCCTCCGTACAGGACCACCTCGACCGGTGCCGTCGGGTCTGGGAGATCACCAGGACCGCGCTGCTCCGGTCATCGGAGCGCGCCAGTCGTGGGGCTGACCGGCGCCGGGTTCCTGCGCCGACGTACCACCCTGGGCAGAGGGTGTGGCTTTCCGCAAGGGACCTTCCACTTCGGTCCTCGGCCAAGAAGCTTAACCCCCGGTTCGTCGGTCCTTTTGAGGTTCTGAAGGTACTCAGTCCGGCGGCGGTGAGTCTTAAGCTTCCTGCGTCCATGCACATTCACCCCGTTTTCCATGTGTCCCGGGTTAAGCCTGTCTCTCTCAGTCCCCTGATGCCTCCTGCTCCGGAACCACCTCCTCCCGAGATGGTGGACGGTCACCCCCAGTGGCAGGTCCGCCGGTTGATGGGCGTTCGATGGCGGGGTCGGGGGTTCCAGTACCTGGTGGACTGGGAGGGGTACGGTCCGGAAGAACGGAGCTGGGTCTCCCGCCGGCTCATCGTGGATCCCGGCCTGATCACCGACTTCCATCATGCCCATCCGGGCGAGCCGGGTCGGGCTGGTCGCCGGGTGGCTCCCGTGGAGGGGGGGGTACTGTGAGGTTTGGTCCGCTCCCCGCCACACGCTCCGTTCCTTTAAGGTACTATGTTGATTAATGCATTCCCCGCCACGCGCTCCGTTCCTTTAAGGTGCCGTGTTGATTGGTGCTTTCCCCGCCACACGCTTTTGGAGCAAGTATCAATCTCATCCCGCAGCTGTCACAGCTTGTAATTAGCGCCCCTGAAGGCTTTATATACACAGACCTCCTTACTATCGATGTTGGGTCGTTCTGAAATACACCTGCATATACCTGCCTTCCCCGTCGCTGTTCCTATCTTTTTGCTCTCCAGGACCTTTTGTGGAGAACCGCTGTGGAGAACCTGGTTCCCCGTTCGGAGCTGCGCCTCGTTATCTGCCTGCTTTTCGCGTTGCGCTCTGGTGAGTTTTTGGAAACAGTCTTTTTGGATTATCAGTTTTTTGTGTGTTTGGTGAACACCGAAGAAATCCCGTTTTTGTTTGTACTGGACTCACCTAATTTTTGTGTTAGATTAACACTGAAGATTACCGTATTGTTTTTCTCTGGACTCAGCTAACTTGTGTGTGGTACACCGAAGATCAAGTCACTTGGATTAATACTGGACCAGTCACCTCTCTGCCTCTGTGTGTTCGTTGGGCTAACTCTGATTTCTCTCTCTCTCCGTTTCCACCGGGAGTGAAAGCTGGGAGTATCTGCAGAGCCGCTTCAACGTCACTTGCCAATTCCTCACCACTACCTACTGGGAGTATCTGCAGAGCCGCTACATCGTCACATGCCAGATCCCCGTTTGTTCGATTGCTGTACTTCATCCATCTTGTGACTCTGTAAATAAATACGCCCTAGCTTTGGCTAACTCTGAACTTCCTCTCTGTGCCGTTGCGTTTAAGGTCGGTTACAAACCATAACAGTGTGTGCGTTTGAACGTGTGCATGTTTCAACCATACATTTCCATTTATAAAAAAAAAATTATAATAACAATAATAATAAATAATTAAACTTTTTTTTAACCTCCTATAATAGTGGGGGTCGCGGCTCTCTGACCCCGTTATTTTTGGGTCGCAGCCTGAAAAGTTTGGGAACCCCTGCTATAGTTAATAACTGACTCCAATAACTGACTGAAGCTGAAGGTTCTCCCTTCTTTTGCTACATTTAAAAGTATGGTCTCCGACCAATGTGTGTCGACTTGTAACTGTCTTAGCTGATTTTGTATTGTTTATTCTTATTTATTGTGTCTATGTATGAAATTGCTGTAAACTAAATAAACTGTTTTGTTTTGTACGGTCATTGTTGCTGTAAATTCGGGTATTCGTATGTATTTATTTAATTTAATCTGCACCTGGCTCGCTGATAACAAACTATCATTACACCTGAGTAAAACAGAGTCCATTCTCTTCGGATCAAATAACAAACTCAGCAAGACCGACGGCTTCTCAGTTACAGTGGGTGACAATATTGTCACAAGGAAAGATGCAATTACATACCTAGGTTCCATCCTAGAGGCAAATCTTTCCTGTGACAAAATGGCATCCAATGTAATAAAAAAAGTCAACCAACGAACTAGATTCTTGTACCGGATCTCCTCTCTGGTAAACAAGAATACCCTGAAGACTCTGGCAGGAGCACTCATTCAAGGGTACTACGTCTATGCTTGCACCTCATGGTACCAAAGCACCTCAAAGGCGCTAAAAACAAAATTACAAACATCACAAAACAAACTGGTCAGACTACTACCTGTCCTTACTCCTAGAACCCACCTCACCCCTGCCCACTTTGACTACCTAGGATGGCTTAGAGTAGACGACAGAGTACAGCAACTTGCAATGGGCCTGATCTACAAGATACACTACACGACTAAGGTACCCATGTACATGTCAAAATACTTCCCAAAGGTCAGTGAATACCACGACCACAACACCAGAGGGAGCTCCACAAATCATGTTAAACCCAGATTCGGCTCAAACAAGGGACTAAACACGTTTCGCAATTATGCCACATCAATATGCAACGCCCTACCCACAGCTGTAAAGGAATGTGAACCACTACCCACTTTCAAAACCACTCTCAAAGAGCACCTACGGGAGACTGCAATTCGAAACTGGCCCCTGTAAATGCCCTAACCTAACCCAACCCCCTCCAATGTACAGTAAATGTCCTAACCAGGGTTTGAGTTATCACCTGAGTGCTATGGGGGCCCCCTGCATTTCTCCTGAAATTCTGGCAGTTTTTAAAGTCATATTTAGAGGAATATCTCATTAGGATTAGAGTCTAATACTAATGAAAACTAATGAAACTGGCCCCCGTAAATGTCCAACCCCCCCCTCCCACCCACCCACCCCCTCCTAATGTACAGTTTCCTCCCCCTCGTATGTATACATTTTCTGTTAGGATCACTGTTTAACAGTACTGTATATTTGCATATCTTGTATGTCACAAATGTAACAGTACTGTATATCTGTATGTCATAAATGTCATTATGAATTGAAAATGGGGGACCCTGATGTAAACAAGACAAAAGTCTTTCTCTGGTCTGCATCCCCTTAACAATTGTGTGTATTGAGACGTACTGTATTGTGGCCATTCTGCAATCTGTTACAGTTTTCTTTTTACTTACATTTTTATTTTCAGTTTCTTGATTTACAAACAAACATCCACGTACAACATTACAATTGGCGGTCAAATTATAAAAAAGACAGTACAATACAATTTGACAGATAAGAACTAAAAGATATAGCTGATAGTAGAAAATAATATCAAAATCAAATGAAGAGTTGGCATAAAATAAATTAACAAATCTTTTTTTAGAAAAAAAAAGAAAAATAGATATAAAAGAATAAAGTGACATGGGTTCTTTGGTACCTTCATAGTATATTTTCATTTCGATTTCTATTTATCTTCTTGTCTCCTTTTCACTCTCCTGTGATGTTGTTTCTTTTCTTCCTATACTCTTCCCACTTCTCCCATTTTGACTCAAACTTCTCGTCTTGTAGCCTCAGCCTATGTGTGATTCTCTCCATTTCCTGTATCCCCCCTACTATCTTTGTCCATTGTTCTTTCGTCTGTGCTTCTACTCTATACCACATTTTCGTCAAAAATAACTGGTCATGACAACGAGGTCCTCTTTAGCCTTAACTGGCGTGGTTTATTTTCATATGTACATTTCCACCACAAGACCTGCTCTCCTTGAGAGCTAGAGTGAGAGAGACAGAGGGGGACGGAACATTCCCTCTTATACCTGCTACCTGACGTCAGCTGCTATTTACATTTTACATTTACATTTAGTCATTTAGCTGACGCTTTTATCCAAAGCGACTTACAAGTTCTGTACGACAAGACAGCAAGAAGGGTACAACTCTATCAGCTGAGTAACAATGTTCATCAAAGTGTTGCGTGTTACAGTGTAGGTTAGTTTATTAGGACAAGTGCATGACAGTAAGGTTAGTCAGGGTTAGATTTTTTTATTTAAATTCTTTTTGCTATAGCTGCGTCTCCTTACGCCTATAGCGCCCTCTTGTGGAACAGTTAAAGTGCAGTTATATTCAATCATATTATTACTTACATTTAACACTCCCACTTATGAATGACGTGTCGTGTATACTGTACAACTTTTCCAAGAAAAAAATACAGTTCAAAACATCAAAAGAACATGGCAGTCAATATTACATAACGACAGGTTATGTATATAACCTAGTTATATGAGTACTGGCTAAGCGTCCTGCACTTAAGCCATACCGAGATATACCTCATCTCATGTACCTAGTGTACTCCATCAACGAATAAACCAAAAATACACCCGCACCTGCCAGGCCCCGCCCCCTACTGCCGTACTATATAGTACTGGGCATGGCCACCACTCACTCTTCCTCGGAAAAAATCGTTTCCAAAGAAAAGTTTCCCCAAGGGAACTCAGGGCACGCTAAGAGCGGGACACTTAGCCAGGACTCATATAACTAGGTTATATACATAACCTGTCGTTATATTTTGTATTGGCATCGCGTCCCGCTCTTAAGCCATACCGAGATATGGGGTAGAGCGGACGCGAGGCCCGACAAATGCACCCCCTGAGGACCCGTAAGCCCACATCAGGGGGGAGGGGAGTCCCGTCACCCCATCCTTCCTAATGAAGAGGGGGCGCAGTCAACTCCACCCGAGTGTGAACAAGAGGGAACTAGAACCCCTTGAACACACAGCACAGGCGGAACCACGTGTGACACAACACACTGTGGCCCACACCCACACACCCCTGCTACCCCACCAAAGGACGGGAAGCAGGAGAGGCCACAGACCTCAGAACCGCCTGGGAGACAGAACCCCCGGTCATGTCCATGAGGTAAAACCTTACGAAGGGACCCGGGGAGGACCATGAAGCTGCAGCACAGATGTCCTCCACCGAGGCCCCACCCAGCAGAGCGGCAGAGGCTGCCACCCCACGAGTGGAGTGCGCCCTGACGCCCCCAGGGGGAGCCAGCCCGGCCAACGTGTGGCAAAGGGCAATGCCCTCGCACAACCAATGGGACAGGCGCTGTTTCAATAGTGCCTTACCAGCACGAGAACCACCGTAACAGACAAAGAGCTGATCGGTAGCCCTGAGGCCCTGAGTACGGCTGAGGTAAATCCCCAAAGCCCGGACCGGACATGACAGGTGAAGGCCCGCCTCCAACTCACTAGCGTGAGGAGGTGGATGAAACGCCTGCACCACAATATCCCTGGAGCGGAAGGAACTCCGGATATTTTTAGGCACGAAGGCAGGATTAGGCCGCAGAGTGGCACCGCAATCGGAACGAAAAGACAGGCACTCTGGTCGTACCGAGAGTGCACAAAGCTCACCCACGCGTTTAGCGGAGGTGACGGCCAGCAAGAATGCGGTCTTGAACGACAGCTGTCTCAAACGGGGCCAAGGACAACCGACGAGGACCAATTGAAGATCCCAACTCGGAGCCAAAGAGCGCTTTACCGGCTTAACGCGTCGGGCGCCAAGCAGGAAACGCTTCACAAGAGGGTGGCTGAACAAAACATCACCCTCAAATCCCTCATGATAAGAGGATATAGCTGCTGCATATACCCTCACCGTCGAAGCCGACAGTCTATCAAGGAGAGACTGGAGGTAAACAAGGACAGCATCCAGGGGGCAGGACACCGGGTCCCTGCCCCCCGCCTTACACCATTCTTGGAAAATACGCCAATCACCCGCGTAACCCGCGTTACTGGAAGGAGCAGGCGCGTTCCGGATGGTACCAACCACAGAAGGATCCATCCTCACCAGACTCACCCTCTCACCAGCCAACCCACCAGCAGCTGGCCCAGCACAGAGAACTAACACAGAGACCCGTGCGCTTAAGAGAGGGCCCGCGATGACCAAGGAACAGGCCATGATGGGATACCAAGAGCTGGATCAGGACCGGGAACCACACAGCTGCGCCCCGGTCCGGCGCAATCAGGATCAAGGACCTGCGCTCCTCAACGTACCCGCCCCAACAACTGACCTAACAGATGTATGGGGAAAGAATCCCAGACAGCACGGCATCGGTCCCAGACCTGCCTGACTATGTCCGGACGTAATCCCCACCCGTCAGGGTGAGGACCGCCCGCGATATTACCCCCGTACCCACATTCACCCTGCCGGGGATGTGGGGAGCCCTCAGGCCGCGCAGATGGAGAACGCCCATAGCCAGCCGCCCGCCGCCCGGTGCAGACGGGGGGAGCGTACTTCTCCCTGTCTGTCGATATACGACACTGACGTCGTATTGTCCGTCCTGACTTGCCTCTCACCGGGTCTATTTCCATACTGGAAAAGAACCACCTCCGTAACCTCCTCCTGGGGAGAAGAGGAGACCAAGAGGGACCACGGAATGAGCAGATGCCCTCATACCGAGCAGGCGTATCACGGACAGCGCCGTAACCGTCCTAGGACGGAACCTCCCGAGCGTTTCGCAACACGCTCTGAGAGGGATGCCCATAGCACTCCACCCGTTGACTGGGAATAGGAGTACTCCACTTCCAGTCTACAGCAACCCCAGGCTGGTAGGAGACCTGACGATCCACCCTGACCGCCAAGGACCAGAACGTCGGCAGGGCAGAATACACTTCGTAACCCCTGACGACGCAGAGGCCCCAGTGCGGCCGCCACGCACTTGGTGAAGATGCGGGGAGCCAGAGAAAAGCCGAACGGCAGCCCCTGGTACTCATACGCTAACCCTGTAAGGGAGCGTAGGTAAACCCTAGGACGGAAGATCGGGGATGCGAACACGCATCCTACAGGTCTATGGAGGAGAACCAGACCCCCACCTGACAGTGTTCAACAGGTAGGAGACGATCCAAAAAATACTGAACCTTCCCATGGTCCAACATGGGTCTGACACCCCCCCCTCCCGATTTCTCAGGCACCAGAGAACACCGGGAGGAAAACGCCACGACGATGGCTTGCTTTGTCCACAGAGATCAGATCTCGTCGACCAGAGCTGTCACTGCTGGTGACCCTGACAATAGGGTCTGTACCAAACCCGAAAACGGGTGGGGTTGCGTAAATACAAGTCCCCGCCTCAGCGTTCTCTCCATCCACCTCGACATATGGTACTGCTGTAGCCATATGTGATGACACTCCCAACGCACCCGCCGCCATGTGGCGCAGGTCCGCAAGGAACTGTAGATAGGCGGCCCGGTCCCACCCGCTGTGCGTAGCCAACCCTGGACCCGTGCGAGCAGAGCGTTCCGTGTCGGGACATCTGACCCCGACACTACCCACGAGGCAATCGCACCCAAGGGGGGACCCCGACAGAAAGGGCCGGTTTGATACGGGGGAAGCTGACATCAGTTCTAGGTGACAAAAGCTCCCCCACTGAACACCCCTCCAGAACATGCTGAGGAGTTGTTCTGCAGCCGGACATGCAAGGTGTGAGGCCCCCATGGGTTCCTACACACCGTAGCCCTGCAGTGATATTACTACCACCCGAATCACGCGCGCCTGCAAAACCACTGCCAATCTTTCAGGAGTGGGAGGCACCAACATGATACCTGGCCTGGCGAAGGCGAGGCCGGGGAAGCCCGCACTGTGTGCCTCAAAAGGTTTCGAGCCCCCCTGCTGACAACACTTATAGTTGACAGACGTAACACCAGGCTCAACCAACACAGCTTATGGTGTGGGAGCCGCTTGACAGCACAACATTCTCACGGACAGACCCAGGCTCAGCCATCAACTGGGTGTCAGCCCCTGTCCCCATGAGAAGCGAAAAGTGGGGCCGCCCGCGCTTCAACGAAGGCACGCGGCCCGCAGCCAAAGGAAACAATCAGAGCCCCCTTTTTCCGCTGGTGTTGGGGGAGGGAGTGATCGGAGAGCGGGCTGCTCGCGGCAGGACGGCGACGGCTTGTATATTCCAAGCCGAGCCCATCCAACATGGCCGATCCCTCGGCCGCCAAGGCTGTCGGCCTTGTGGACACCTGTCGATTCAACGCCCAGGATACCTCTGGCGGGGGAAAACATGGCCGCCTGTCGAGGGCCTCGTCATCGCCGCTGATGAGGCCGTGCTCTCTCTTCTTCTGGCTGCGCGGTGTGAGGCGGTGTGGGGCCTAGGACAAATACCGCCCCTTGCTCCAGCGGAAGACCAAAATCCTCTGCGGAGAGGGGAGCCCTGAGCGGTTATAGCTTGCGGCTAGGTCAAAGCTAATAACGTCAACAACCTCGCGCGATGTGTCGAAGTCGGCTGGCCCTCAAGGCCCCGCCACCAGACACCATTTTTTGATAGAAAAAACAGCAATTCGAACACAGTTACTAATCGCTGCCAATTCCATACCGTGGCGGTACAGGCTTTAGCAGCCCACCAGCCACTCGCCGGGCCGACCCACCTCATGGCGTCGGCCAGGCGGGGCACTGTTTCAATATGTCAAAAGCAAAGGACTGATGCTAACACGGAGCACCAGTGGTGGTTGCAACCAGCAACCTCCACTGTGGTGTGCACCTATGAAGGGGTTAATGAATAAATTAACTAACATACCACGAACATACTGTAGAATGGGCACACAACGTTAAGGGGAGGCGGACCAGAGAGAACCAGTCCCGCATTCATTCATAATATTCACAACAGCACATCAGCCCTAGACCTCAGCCCATTTACCCATGAAGGTAAACAAAGCCCCCCCCCCGCACTACTCCCCCAGTAGACACCGATTGACCGTCAGCATGAATGGTTGAGAGGAGGGAAGACTGTAGTATAGACAGACATTCCCGTAGCAGAGAGACAGAACAGAAACAGTAGCCCCAATAAAGCATAGCGTTCAACGCTAATGTGGACAGAAAACACAGCTGAGCCACAACACTGGCTGCCGCAATTCCATCCTGCAGCAGTATAGCTCTTCTGCCACCCACCGGGCCGACTCGCTCTCAATCATCGGCTCCGGGTGGGACACCGTCCAACCCCGCCGAGGCACAGGATCGATGCTACCTGGCTAGGCTACCTAGCCACGGCACACCCGCCCTGCACCCTGTTGTCAACCCATTTACCCGTAAAAAAGGGTAAAATAGGACTCAGCAAAACCCCCCACATTAGCTACCGACTGACCTTCATCAATGAACCGGTTAAGAGGAGGGAAAAGCGGCAACATCCCACGGCGGAGAACATTAGAACAGTGCCCAGCATTTCAGCATTAGTGTTAGCATTAGCATTAGCATTAGCGTTAGCATTAGTGTTTAGCAGCACGCTCCAGGATCGCCTGGAACCCGTCAACTTCAGTGGAACGTTCACCAAACCATCCCGCCCCTGGCGCCGACACACAACTCGGTTGTGTAACAAAACAAACCAGCATTACTAACACTAGCATCAATGCCTGATGACACAGGGCCTACCTGTGTGCGAGCCGGCTCGATAGCCAAACCTCGCACGCTGTTCCTCGATCTGCTGCCACAAGACGAGGGAACATCAGAATAGACCCGACGTGTCGTTGGAACATACCCCGAAGATTCCAGGGGTAAGCAAATCTCCGTAAGCACTCAATATTATCTAAACTTTTCATATCAACTAGTTGCATAGGGCGTCTTGCATCCGCTATGATGGAAACGAAAATAGAGGAAGAGTGAGTGGTGGCCATGCCCAGTACTATATAGTACGGCAGTAGGGGCGGGGCCTGGCAGGTGCGGGGTGTATTTTTGGTTTATTCGTTGATGGAGTACACTAGGTACATGAGATGAGGTATATCTCGGTATGGCTTAAGAGCGGGACGCGATGCCAATACGAAATATAACAGGCTATATTTTACACACCAAACATGTCCCCTGCAAATCTTTTCAATTTCAGTTTGGAGACAGGCTTGGTCATAGCGTCTGCAACCATGTCGTCTGTAGGACAGTAAACAAGTGTCATCCTTTCTTCTCTGATGACAGATCTAATGAAGTGATATTTTATATCCACATGTTTACACCTCTGTCGGCACACAGGGTTTCTAGCAAGTGCAATGGTTCCCTGGTTGTCTTCATAAACAACAGTTTTCTTATATACATAGGTATCCATTCCTTCGAGCAGTTGTTCTAGATAAATACATTCCTGTAATGTCAAAGCTAGAGCCATATATTCGGCTTCACAAGTTGATAGTGCCACTGTGGGCTGTTTCTTTGTTTTCCATGAAACCAGTGAGCTGTCTGTACCCATACTCACACAATACCCTGTGGTACTTCTCCTGTCTGTGGCGTCTGCCGCCCAATCTGCATCACTATAGGCTTGAAGCCCTAAGCCCTCGCTGCTCTTTCTGAAACAAAGCTGTTTATCTGCTGTGCCTTTGAGATAACGAAAAACATGTTTTGCTGTAATCCAGTGCTCTTCTGTGGGATCAGCAAAATGCTGTGATAATTTAAGCACTACAAAACATAGGTCAGGGCGAGTACATGTTGTCAAATAAATGAGGCTACCTACAGCTTCTCTGCACATTTTTACATCTGTCAATTTCTGAGCATTCTCTTGGTAGTCTAGCTTTTGATCACATGGTGTTTCCCTAGTTCTACATTCTTGCATGTCAAAACGATTCAGGATCTTTTCCACATATCTCTTCTGGGATATCTTTACACAACTGGCAGACTGTTCGAAGTCCATGCCCAGAAAATGTTTTAACCTACCTAGGTCTTTCATTTTGAATCTGGTGGAGAGCATACCTTTCACCTGCTCTAGGTTTCTAGTGTTGTCTGCTGCGATGATTAAATCATCCACCCAAATCACAATTATCACTTTTCCTGACTCTTTTGACTCATTTGTGTAAACACAGGGGTCTACTGGGTTCTGTATGAAATTATCTTCAATTAGACATGTATGAAGCATCTCGTTCCAATTTCACCCAGACTGTTTCAGGCCGTAAATGGATTTTTCTAGCTTACACACTAGCTTCTCTCCTTTCTTTTTGTAACCTTCAGGTTGTTCCATATATATCTCTCTATGAATGGGTGCGTGCAGGTAGGCTGTCTTCACATCCATCTGGTGTAAAATCAAGTTGTCTTCAGATGCCTTCTGCATCACTACCCGTACACTGGTCAGATTGGCTGTAGGGGAGAATGTCTTACCGTAGTCTATTCCTTCCCTCTGACTGTAGCCTTTAGCTACAAACCTGGCCTTGTACTTGTCGTGCCCTTCAATACCCTCCTTGATTGAGTACACCCATTTGCCTCCCACTGTCTGTCTACCCTCTGGTAACTTTGTTAGAGTAAAAGTATGATTGTCCTCTAGGGACCTCATCTCCTCATCCATTGCTCTCTCCCATTTTCCTGACTCAGGGGATATCATGGCCTCTTTAAAAGTCTGAGGTACACCACTCACTACTCTGTAGCAGTAATCTATGCTGGTAAGTGTACTGTCATCCTCGTCACTTTCTCTTTGGGCATAGTCTTTCAGATACTTTGGGGGATTATGTTCCCGGGAGGGATATCTCCCACTGCATGAGGCACATGACGTCACCCTAGGGTGCTTCCCGTCATCATCCTCTGGGGGTTGTTGACTGTCTGTCTGCATGTCTGTGCTCAGTACACTAGGCTGTGATGTCTCTCTTTCCTCACACCCTACTCTGGAGTCCAGCTCTGGCTCCTGTGTCTGTGTCTCGTTCTCACATGTTGTCTTTGTGACAAACTTTACTAACCTGTGCTTTTGCACTTTCCCTTTACCGGGATAATAGACTAGAAAAGCGGGGCTGCCCTTGTCATGCCCTACAAGAAGTCCTTTTTCACACCTGGACTCGAGCTTTCCTCTGTCCTGTTGGTAAGCATAACACAGTAACACACTGACCCAAACTTGTGCATCCTGGCTAGATCACACCTTTTTCCTGTCAGTGCTGTATACGGGGTGGTGCCTGTGTGCTTGTTAAAACACCGATTTCTGGTGTAAGCGGCTTCTTGTACCGCATAATGCCATAGACTCTTAGATAAGTTACCATCTATTAGCTTACACCTAGCCATTTCGAAAAGAGTGCGTCCTTCCCTCTCTGCTATCCCGTTCTGGTGCGGGGAGTAAGGACAGGACGTCTTGTGTCTGATCTTGTTCCTTCTCAGCAGTGATTGGAACTCTCTATTTGTGAACTCTGTTCCGTTATCGGACCTTAAGCATTTTATGCTGCCATACAGAGCTACATCTGCAAGGAATTTTTCTGTGGCCTGGAGTGTGTCACTCTTTGCTCTGAGAAAGTAAACAAACACTGCCCCTTTACACACATCTGTGAAAGACTGCACATATTTAAAGCCACCTATGGACTCATTATATACTGGACCGGCTAGATCTGTGTTAACTAGCTCAAGTGGTGTCTTTACCTTTTCCGTGGGACCTCTGTTCCTTGTTTGAGTGAACTTTCCCTTTATACACACATCACATTCTTTGTTAGGTCTATGCTTTTCACCGTTAATGTGCTTACCTACTGTCACCGCCTGCAGATTCAGTATATCCTCGTAATTACAATGACCCATGATCTCATGCCATGTCTGAATATCATGACTGACATTACCATTTTCATTACATTCTGTTTGTAGATAATACATTCTCTTGTACACCTCAATGTTAAACCTTGTACCGTCAGGCTGCACAAGAACATAATATATTTTTTTTTTAAACTTACATTTTTATTGAACACTTATAGACATACAACACAACATTTACAATGACATCAATAACACAACAGTACAATAATATGGGCCCCTTGAATTCGGCTGCATTCATGCATTCATGCATTGCTCCTTACCATTTCCTTCACCTCAAATCTCAAAAAGTTAATAATAACCGCTCTCGGGGGGCCTGCCAGCATGCTGCTTCGGTGCGAGCGCTCCGTGGGCTTGCTGAATCTCCATCCTGTCCAGCCCCGTCTCCTTCAGCTCTTTTTTGAATAGCGTCACCCCATACAGGGCCATAGACTCCCTTTCCACTCCGTCCTCCAATCCCCATAACCGGGTATTATTTCTCCGCGATCTCCCTTCCATGTCCGACAGCTTTTTCTTCATTTTTTCTTGTTGCAGAATTGCGATTGTCAGTACTTCGTGTAGCTCCGTTTTCCATTCCTCCGCCTCTGCCGTTCTCCCTTCCAACGCCGCCACGCTCCCACCCTGTTCCACCATCTTTTCATTGACCGCTTCGAGTCCCGCATCCATTTCTCCCCCGATATCCTCCTGCTCCTTCTTCAATTCCTCCCCCAGCCTCCCGACATCGGTCCTTATCGTGTCCGTAATTGTCTGCATATTCGCCAATATTGCGTCCATAATTGTTTTCATATACGCCAATATCCCGGCCTGCATGCAGACCGCCCATCCTGGCATTTCCCTGTCGAGCGCGGCCGGCCCACCTCCTCCTTCCACCTGGCCCCTCTCTCCCTCGCGTCGGGGATTTTGTATCTAACAAATTCTCCCTTCCCAGAGACCCTTCATTTTCTCTCTTCTTCTCATTCCTTGTTTCCTCCTTGTTCCTTGATTGCATTTGCATCTCCATTTTTTATTTCTTTTCGGGTCTTTATTCATCAGTTTTTTTTACTTATTCGACCAGGAGCTCTAGTGCATGCGTGCTACCCGTTTCCTCTCGTACCCGTGGAGCCACAAGAACATCTTTACATTCATTGAAGAACACTTTGGCACTGTTTGCAGTAGCAGATTTTACAGAGAATAGTTCTTGTGGGAACGAGGGTATGTAGAGGGCGTTCTTCAACGTCACTGTACACCGGCGCCCCTCACTGTCTATGAGGCATACCTGTGCGTCTCCTCTCCCCTGCGCCAACCCGAATGTGCGCTTCCCGTCTGCCAGCTCCATGCTGTGTCTCCCCGGCTCGAAGGCGCTGTCAAAGTTCTTGAATCGGTTCCTGTCGTTGATAATGTGGGACGACGCACCTGTGTCCACGATCAGTCCCTTCCTTTGGACCTGCTGCTGCTGCGTTGACTGGCTGACGTATGCTGTCTGCGCTCCGAAGGTGAAGTCCTCTCTTCCCGCCGCTCTCCGGGCGTTGTCTCGACTCGTCTCACGTCCACCGCTGCCGCCATCTTGCACGTGCGCGTACCGAGCGCTCTGTTCGCGCTTCTTTCTACACACTCTGTCCGCGTGTCCCGAAGTTCCACAGAAACTACACCAAACAGTTTTTATGCACTTGTCTTTTCGGTGACCCTTTTCTCCACATCGCCAACACGCCATCTCTGTCAGGGGTCCGGTCTTTTTCTTTGGCGCTGCCCGGGCCTTCATTACCCTTTCTCCCACCTCTTCGGCGACCGGGTCTGGGTCTTCTGAGGCCTCGAAGTTCTGCAGCTTGGCCTTGAACTCCCCCAGCGACATGTCCGCTGAACTGTGTGTCACCAACAGTGTGAATGGTTTATACATCTCCGGTAGTCCCCTCATAACCATCGCCATCATTAGTCCATCGCTCGGTGCTTCTCCTGCACTCTTGAGCGCCGTGATGATCTGTTCCGCCCTGATGACGTATTCAGTCACAGTCTCTGTGTAAGCTTTCTTCAGCGTGGTCAAAGTTATATACAGGGATACAATCCGGGGCCTACCTCTGCCGATGTAGTGTTCTCTTAACACTTTTAGACTCTCTCTGCCTTTGTCCTTTGTGTCCCGGAATATCAGCCCCAAGCTCGTGTTGTCTAGGAGTGGTGCTAGCTCGCAGTATGCGTCAGCATTCAGCTTTGTATCCAGGGCTTGCGCGGCCTCAGTTATTTCTCCTGTGAGGCCCGTCAAGATTGTCTTTTTCAGCCCCACTCTGTGCATACAGCACAACATCCGCTCTTCCCAGAGCTCGTATTCTTCTGCCCTTCCGTTAAACGTGGGCCACTTGCTCCTGCCTCTTGTCGCCATCTTTTGATGGTAGCTTAGCTTAGCTGCCCGTTAGCTTAGCTTTAGCGTCACGCGGTTCTCCCGCTGCTAAACTAGCCTAAACTTTTCAGCTAACTAGCTATTGTTATTTTTGCTCTTCCGTGATCTGGGCCCATAACCTGTTGACAGAGTCACCCGGGGAGCAAAATAACTGGTCATGACAACGAGGTCCTCTTTAGCCTTAACTGGCGTGGTTTATTTTCATATGTACATTTCCACCACGAGACCTGCTCTCCTTGAGAGCTAGAGTGAGAGAGACAGAGGGGGAGGGAACATTCCCTCTTATACCTGCTACCTGACGTCAGCTGCTATAGCTGCGTCTCCTTACGCCTATAGCGCCCTCTTGTGGAACAATTAAAGTGCAGTTATATTCAATCATATTATTACTTACATTTAACAATGCTTTCTTGGCTGCTACTAGTAATATCTTAAAGTATTTGTCTTCCTCTTGAATTCCTTCCTGTGTTAAGTTCCCTAAATACAATACTTGGCCTGTCTGGGGTATTTCATATCCTACTATTTCATTTATTATCTCTCCTATCTCTTCCCAATAGTTCTTTATTATCTGGCATCCCCAGAATATGTGTGTGGTTTGCTATTTCCTGTCCACATTTTCTCCAGCATGGTTTCTGTGTTGGTGTATAGTTGCCCTGTATTTCTGGTGTTATAAAGAATCTAATTATGTTTTTCCACCAAAACTCCCTCCATATCCTTGACCCTGTGGTTGTGTGTTGTATCTTATATATGTTATACCATTCTTCTTCTGTTATCTCAGTTTCTAATTCCTTCTTGCTGTCCATTATTGCCTGATATAGTGCTGATATCCCCCCCACCTTCCTTCCTTCGTAGGCTTTTACCACTATCCTAATTATCCCATTCTGATCTTTGTCTTTGTCTAGTTTTATTTCCTTGTTGTAGTAGTCTCTAATCTGTAAATATCTAAACTGGTCTCTATTTTCTAGTCCGAATCTTTCTTTCAATTTTTGTAGAGTCTGGATCTCCCCTCCTTCTATCATCATTGTACATATTGCTGTTATGCCCCCCCTATCTCATCTTTTGAACCCATGATCTTCTATCCCTGGTTTAAATTTGTTGTCGTGCGTTATCCATCTCAGTATCTTGGATTCTTTTTCTAGCTTGTATTTCTTTACTATCTTGTTCCATATATTTATAGTGAATTTGGTAATTGGGTCTATTAGTTAGAATAGAATAGAATAGAATAGAATAGAATAGAATAGAATAGAATAGAATAGAATAGAATAGAATAGAATAGAAATACTTTTATTATCCCGTGGGAAATTTGACACTGCAAATCGCTCAACATTTAAACATTTAGACAGGACAGGTCACGTATTAGAATAATAACACAAATCAATAAAGTTGCCTAGGATAAGAGTAGAGTAAAATAGAATAAAAATGAAAAAAAAAAAAAAATCCTTTCTTCTGTATAGCTCCCTGTCTCCTATTAGTGCCTGCACTTTGAGTCCCTCTTTTTTTGTTTCTATGTCTTTCCATTTGGCTTGCACCAAATGATGCTACTATTATCAGCTGTGCTGCATAGTAGTAATCTTCTAAACTGGGTATTGCCATTCCTCCTTTGGTAATTGTAGAGTCACATATCTGATCCTTGGCCTTCCCCCCCCCCCCTATGAATCTTGATATCTGTTTATTCCATTCCCTGAACTGGCTTTGTGGTATTAATGTTAGGTTTTGTAAACAACCCCAACAGCACGACACAGGTAGTTCAGAGTTAGCTAAAAACTACGGGCGTATTTATTTTCACAAAAAAACAGAAATGTGCAACAAAACAGTAACTCCATTAGAGGGGAATGTCTTCTAGTCAAGTAGGGCTCTGCTGCACTGCCCACAGCAGGGTTGACTCTGCGGCTCTGCAGCCCTGTCCTTAGCAGAGGCTACTCTGCGGTTCTGTGGCTCTGCAGCGCTGCAGCCTTAGGTTATCCCAACTTGCGGGGAAAAGGAAACGGAGAATCTCATTAGTCCCAGAAAATACAGGGCAGAGTCCAGTAACCAAACAAATCTACACTTCTTCAGTGTTGTAGGAAACACACAAAAAACGGAACCAAGGCGGAGAGTCCAGGACAGAACGAGGATTGCAGTTCATGGAAAAATAGTCCTCCAAATGAACTCACCAAAAGCAAAGTCGAAGTGGGTAACGACTCGCACGGGTCCACAGGGGCAGAGAGAGAAACACAGCAGCAACTTCCAAGGGGTGCACTGGAGAAACAACAAGAGGGAACAGCAGTAGAGCTGGTGGTGACAAAATGACCCGACACAGAATGATCAGCAAACCGAGTATAAGAGTGCTCCCGCCGAGCTGATTGGAAACTCCTCTCAGGTGCATGATGGTAATTGGCACTGAGAAGCGCGCAGTACTGGGCCAGCCCTCACAGTACCCCCCCCTCCACAGGAGCCACCCGGCGACCTGCCCGGCCTCGGCTTCTCCGGATGGGAACGATGGAAGTCGGTGATCAGGGCGGGGTCCATGATGAGCTGGCGGGAGACCCAGCTCCGTTCCTCGGGACCGTATCCCTCCCAGTCCACCAGATACTGGAACCCCCGTCCTCGGCGTCGGATGTCCATGAGCCGGCGGACCCACCACTGGGGTGTCCATCCACCGTCTCGGGAGGAGGCGGATCTGGGGCAGGAGGCATCAGGGGACTGAGTGAGACAGGCTTTACTCGGGACACATGAAACACAGGATGAATGCGCATGGAGGCTGGAAGCTTGAGACTCACCGCCATGGGACTGAGCACCTTCCGGATCTCGAAAGGGCCGACGAACCGGGGGTTCAGCTTCTTGGCGGTGGATTGAAGCGGGAGATCCTTGGAGGATAACCATACCCTCTGCCCTGGATGGTAAGTCGGCGCAGGGATCCGGCGTCGGTTAGCTCCCCGACTGGCGTGCTCCGGTGCCCGGAGTAGCGCAGTCCTGGTGATCTCCCAGACACGACGACACCGGTCGAGATGAACCTGCATGGAGGGAACTGCCACTTCCGACTCTTGTGCTGAGAAAAGAGGGGGTTGGTAGCCCAGAGATACCTCGAACGGCGAGAGGCCGCTGGCAGAGCTGACCAGGGATTTGATGGCGTACTCGACCCAGGGGAGGAACCGGCTCCAGGATGCAGGCTTTTTGGCGGCAACACACCGGAGAGCAGATTCCACGCTCTGGTTCATTCTCTCCGTCTGCCCGTTAGTCTGTGGATGGTAACCAGATGAAAGGCTAACAGTGGCCCGCCATACCTGGGAAGTGAACTGGGACCCCCGGTCCGAGACGACGTCCTGGGGAAAACCATGGAGGTGGAACACGTGGCTCATCCGCTGTCTCGGAAGCAGATGGAAGCTTGGGAAGGGCCACGAGATGGACCCCCTTGCTGAAACGATCCACCACCGTCAGAATGACCGTGTTTCCCTGGGAGGGTGGAAGGCCAGAGACAAAGTCCAATGCCACATGGGACCAAGGGCGGCACGGAATGGGAAGTGGCTGCAGTAGACCGGCGGGTGCCTGGTGAGAGGGAGACCGTGCAGGCCAACACAAACTCCCTGATGTCGTTCCTCATGGTGGGCCACCAGAACCAACAAGCCAGGAAGGAGAAGGTGCGGTGGATACCGGCGTGGCAGGCAAACCGGCTGGTGTGGCCCCACTGGAGAACCCGGGACCGGACAGAGTCGGGACGAAGAGGCGACGAAAAGGTACGTTGCTCGGAGCGGGATGGAAACGTAAGGCACGCTTGACCACGGTCTCGATGCCCCAGGTGACCACTCCCACCACCCTGACCTCAGGGAGAATGGGAGTCGGATCCTCAGTAGTTGGATCCCCCTTGGAGTGTAACCGGAACAGAGAGTCAGCCTTTGTGTTGCGGGACCCAGGGCGAAAAGTAAAACCGACTGAGGAAGCTGGCCCACCTTGCTTGCCGGCCATTGAGGCGCTTGGATGCGCGGATGTACGTCAAGTTCTTATGGTAACTCCAAATGGTGAATGGTTCCTCTGCCCCCTCCAGCCAATGACGCCATTCCTCTAAGGCAGCTACCACTGCCAACAGCTCCCGATTCCCTATGTCGTAGTTCCTCTCAGCAGGAAGGAAACGACGGTCCTTCGCCGACCGCTGAGACAGGATAGCCCCATGTCCAGTATCCGAGGCGTCCACCTCCACAATGAACTGCCTCTTGGGGTCTGGGTGGGGAACGGAACGCAGCGCAGGCCGATGGAGACCAGTCAAACGGCAGGGTGGGAGAGGTCAGCTTGGTAAGTGGCTCCGCCACTTGGCTGTAGTTCCGGATGAACCTCCGGTAAAAGTTTGCAAAACCGAGGAACCTTTGTAGCTCCTTCCGAGAAGAGGGCTCCGGCCACTCTACCACGGCCTGGATCTTGCGGGGGTCGGCTCTAGTCTGGCCACTCTCCACGATGAAGCCAAGGTAATCGACGGAATCGGAGTGGAAACGGCACTTCTCTGCCTTAACGAAGAGCTGGTTGCGGAGAAGGCGCTCAAGTACTCGGCGGACATGATGGACATGTTCCTCGAGAGTCTTGGAGAAGATGAGGATGTCGTCAAGGTAGACCACCACAAACTCATCGAGCATGTCACGAAGGACCTCGTTCATGAGTGCCTGGAATACCGCCAGAGCGTTGGTGAGGCCGAACGGCATTACCAGATACTCGTAATGACCCCTGGGAGTCTTGAAGGCGGTCTTCCACTCGTCGCCCTCTCGGATACGGACCAGATGGTAGGCACTCCGGAGATCCAGTTTAGTGAAGACGGTAGCCTGGGTGAGGGGCTCAAAGGTGGAGTACATCAGAGGAAGAGGATACTTGTTCTTGATGGTGATCTCATTGAGTTGGCGATAGTCAATGCAGGGCCGGAGACCTCCATCCTTCTTCTTAACAAAAAAGAAGCCGACCGCCACCGGGGAGGACGAGGTCCGAATGAGGCCTGCTGTCAAGGACTCGGAGATGTACTCCTCCATCGCTGCCTTCTCAGGGACGGTCAGACTGTAAAGGCGGCTGCCGGGAAGGGGAGCCCCAGAGCGGAGGTCGATTGCACAGTCGTAAGGCCGATGTGGAGGAAGGGCCTGAGCCCGGGACTTGCTGAAAACCTCCCAGAGATCATGGTAATCAGGGGGGATAGTAGAGAGGTCTGGGGGTGGCACACTAGGGGAACTCCGGGGTGACGGACTGGACGCAGCCTGAAGACACTGGGCATGACAGGAGGAGCTCCACCCCATGATGGTGCCGGAGGACCAGGCGATGTGGGGCTCATGCAGTGCAAGCCAGGGACGACCCAGAACTACTGGGACTGAAGGGGACCTGGTAATAAAGAACTGGAGTCTCTCAATGTGATTACCAGCAATGGTGAGGAGGACAGGACAGGTGCGTTGAGTGATGGGCCAGGCGGTGCTGATCCAACGCGAAGACCTCCAAGGGCCTCTCGAGGTTCTCAAGCGGAATGTTAGCCTGGTTGGCAAACTCAAAATCCAGGAAGCTCTCATCAGCCCCCGAGTCAACGAGTGCACCCACCGTCGCCCGCTGGTCCGCCCAGGCCAGGGTGACGCTCGTCAGATGATTAGGTGGTGCAGGGGTGTGGGAACAGGAAAAACGGCTCACCAGGATCTCCCGGGGTCCCAGCAAGCCTAGTCTTTTGGCCGGGTAGGACAATTGTAGACACGGTGTCCCACAAGGCCGCAGTAGAGGCAAAGGCCGGACCTGATCCGGGACTCCCTAGCTGCAATGGTTCCTCCCTGGTCACAGGCCGGGAGTTGAAGGGGCTACCAGTCGCAGAGGAGGCAGGACGAGCAGCAGTCCAGTCACGAGTGCGGGAGATCTGGGGGACCGTTGGGGGTCCAAGTCTGGCTCGCTCGCGCCTTCTCTCCCGGAGGCGTCCGTCGATGCGGATGGCGAGGCTGATTAGGGCCTCGAGCGAATCGGGCTCCTCCCGGGTGGCGAGCTGGTCTCTCACAGCCTCGTTGAGCCCCTTCAGAAAAGTGAGATGAAGCGCCCGGTCATTCCAACCACTCTCGGTTGCGACCAGTCTGAACTCCAGCGCGTAGTCGGTGACACTGCCACTGCCCTTCTGGAAGGTGCCCAACCGGGCTCCAGGATCCTGGCCACAAGCTGGGTGGTGGAAAACCCTTCGGAGCTCTGCCACAAAATCTGGGTAGGAAAAACAGAAGTCAGCCCTCATGGACCAGGAAGCAGTAACCGACTGTGCTGCTCGGCCTGTGAGCAGGTTAGTCATGTAAGCCACCTGGGCTCCCTCTGTCGTAAATCTGCTGGGTTGATGAATGAAAACCAACTCACACTGCATGTTGAACGTGGCACAGTCCTCGAAGTTACCGTCGAACAGTCGTGGGCTGGAGAGATGGGGCTCCCGGGGAGCGGGGTCGGGAGGTGCAGGGTTAGTCGCGGCGGCAGGTGGTGGTCCGGCTGGGACTCCTGCCACTGGTGGGGTTAAAAGCAGGGTGTTAAATGCTGCACTGAGAGTCTGCAGCTGGTGTAGAATATTTGCCTGCTGATTACCCTGCGCAGTCTGCTGGGTGGTTACTGTGTCCAGAGAAGTCTGGATAGGCTGGATCTGGGCCCGGAGGCCCTGCACAGCAGCTGCAGCCGCCTCTAGCTGTTGGGTGTGGGCGTTGGTCAGCTGGATCTGACCTGCCAAGGCTGCTCTAACACCGTCTGTGTCGGCTGGGGTCGACATGGTCGGGTCGTAATGTTAGGTTTTGTAAACAACCCCAACAGCACGACACAGACAGGTAGTTCAGAGTTAGCCAAAAACGATGGGTGTATTTATTTTCACAAAAAAACAGAAATGTGCAACAAAACAGTAACTCCATTAGAGGGGAATGTCTTCTAGTCAAGTAGGGCTCTGCTGCACTGCCCACAGCAGGGTTGACTCTGCGGCTCTGCAGCCCTGTCCTTAGCAGAGTCTACTCTGCGGTTTTGCGGCTTTGCAGCGCTGTCCTTAGCAGAGTTTACTCTGCGGTTCTGCGGCTCTGCAGCGCTGTCCTTAGCAGAGTCTACTCTGCGGTTCTGCGGCTCTGCAGCGCTGTCCTTAGCAGAGTCTACTCTGCGGCTCTGCAGCGCTGCAGCCTTAGGTTATCCCAACTTGCGGGGAAAAGGAAACGGAGAATCTCATTAGTCCCAGAACGCAGAAAATACAGGGCAGAGTCCAGTAACCAAACAAATCTACACTTCTCCAGTGTTGTAGGAAACACACAAAAAACGGAACCAAGGCGGAGAGTCCAGGTCAGAAAGAGGATTGCAGTTCATGGAAAAATAGTCCTCCAAATGAACTCACCAAAAGCAAAGTCGAAGTGGGTAACGAGGCACGGGTCCACGGAGGCAGAGAGAGAAACACAGCAGCAACTTCCAAGGGGCGCACTGGAGAAACAACGAGAGGGAACAGCAGTAGAGCTGGTGGTGACAAAACGACCCGACACAGAAAACCGAGTATAAGAGTGCTCCTGCCGAGCTGATTGGAAACTCCTCTCAGGTGCGTGATGGTAATTGGCACTGAGAAGCGCGCAGTACTGGGCCAGCCCTCACAATTAATATAGGTAGAGCCTGAAATTGGTATAGTAACCTTGGTAATATATTCATCTTTATGATTTTTATCCTTGAGCTAAAGTCTAGAGGCATTACTGTCCAACTTTCTAGGTCTCTTTTGATTTTCTGATTAATCTGTGTATAGTTTGCTGTTACAGTTTTCAATCAATCAATCAATCAATCACATCACACAACAGTCTAATCATTAGACTATTGTGTGATGTCATTATTCAGTCTCATTCTTAACCATTCTTACTCACCTCTGATATATAATGCCATATTTACTTATTTGCATTTTGCATCTGATAAAATACAACAATTTAATTTGAAAAATTAGACCAAATTTATGAACTTGAATGAACATTTATTTGTCTCTGCACTTATAAATAAAAAACTAACAAAAAAATCGAATGGAAAATAAATAGTTGTATGGCACTACATGGCAAATAACCAGCTATATTTAGTTTTCCAAAAGGTCCACTGACTCGGTCCCCAGCATTGTGGTGGTTGAGCAGCAGCGCAGTGCAGGTCTAGTGGCAGCGGTAACATTAACAGGAGCAGGGCTAACACTACTAGCAGTGTCAACTGGTTTGGGAATAGCACTGCACAAGACCGTAGCAGACTACAAAGAGTGACACGTTCAGCCGAACGCACAATTGGAGGGGGGCTTCCCACCCTCCAGAACATTTACAACAAGCGGTGCAGGGGGAAGGCTAAGAGAATCATCAAGGACTCCAGCCACCCGAACAACTGCCTCTTTGAACTGCTGCGGTCAGGCAAGCGATACCGGAGTCTTAAGGCGAGCACAGAAAGACTCAGAAGAAGCTTCTATCCCCAGGCCATCAGGCTGCTCAACGAACAATAAACACTATGCAACAACCATCAAATGCACACAGCACACACACCCACACGCACACACTCACTTAAACAAACAACACACTGCAGCACCCACTCTCCACACTTTAGATCACCTAAACACACTTTACACTTTATATTTATTGGTAAAGGATTTGCACTACAACTCGTACACCTTACTGTAAATTGTACCTAAATTGTACCTCATCCCATTTCTGCTCTGCACTTTGCAATCAAAAGTTAGGGGGCTAATAACCCTTGTCATAATTTCAGTGTGCCCCTAACTTTTGATTGCAAGGTCTGACATTGACCCCCTTTTCAGGAGTTGACCTAGAGCCCACCAAGGTCATGCATATCAAGTTTGGTCAATGTCAGACCTTGCAATACACTGTAAGGCACTGTAAGGCTCTAACCCTCCCCCACTTCCAGTGATGAAGCTAAGCTATGCTAACGGAGCGTCTATTCCCAAAGCTAAAATGCACGCACAGAGACAAAAAAGGTATGTATCTTCTTGTCTAACTCCAGGAAAGATGTTAAATAAGCTAATTTCCCAAAATGTTGGAGTTCCCCTTTAAGCTCCAAACAAACTGCAGATATTTCCTGTTATATTGTACAAAGGATGCTGAACGGAATAAGATGAAACATGTTGTATTTATGATAGAGAATCATAGAGTTTTACAATCAAGCCGTTTCTGAATCAAATTAGTAATAAATAAAAGAATACAAAGAAGAACTGTTAGCATAGATATTGATTTAAGCTAAATGATTAAAACATTATATAAATGGGCTTGATGATCAAATACGGTGATCCCATATAGCTGTCAACATTGGCAGGAGACAAAACGTGTACATTTTAGCCCCGCCCCTTCCCCGGCCCGCCCCCTCAGCCCCGCCCCCTCCCACCCGGCCCCGCCCCCTCCCAATGGAGCTGCCTCGTCGCTGCCATCTGCTGGTCAAAACCTGTATGTACCCAGCCATTCGTTGTAGGGTAAACTTTTCCTACTTTAAGTGTAAATGCTATGTAAATGATGGTTTTGTTGAACATTTGTATTTCACAGGAGAGAAACTGTATTCAAAGAAAGCTATTAAAATAGTCTTTGAATCTAAATATACTTTCTCTGTGTTGATTTTACATTAATTCCATGATTTTACTCAAGTAAATATCTGTTACAAGCTTCGGTTTTATGTAGAAAAATGCTGTTTTTAATCTAGATTAATCTAGATTGATTACAAAAAATTGTGAGATTGATTAGTTAATTTTTTTTTATCTATTGGCGTCGCTGGTGTATATATTATATATATATATATATATATATATATATATATATATATATATATATGTGTATGTGTATATATGTAATGTGTGTATATATGTCAGAGAATTGCGTTCTTAGTGTATAGCATATGACATGGTGTATGTTTGTTCATTGATGTGACAGTGTCTGGCAACATACTGTTTGTGTTCTTTTTATTTCTTTTTTCTTTGTGTTTGTGATTTGTCTTGATTTGTTTGTGAAACTATAAAAGCTGAAAATAAAATATTATAAAGTGTAAATGCTATAAAAATAGAGTAAATTACATTTTATCAAAATATTAACCATTAAATAAAGGTTGTAATCTGTAAATGTATTTGATTTGACTGTAAATGTTATGAATTGAAAATGGGGGAAGTCCTTCTCTGGTCTGCATTCCCATAACAATTGTGGGGCAATACTGTATTGTACCCATTCTGCAATCTGTTAAATTTAACAATCAATCAATGTATTACCATAGTGTCTTTATACCTTCATCACTGTAGGCTACATATTAATACTACAACTCGTTAAAGCTATAAAAAAATACCTATTTATTAATTTAGCAGTGGGAATATCATTTTTGGAACAGTGTGTGTGTCTACAGAGAACAGTGAGATAGAAAAAAAGCCAATGCGATTTTGTGTTTTTCCTCAATATCTCTGCAATGCCTGCGAGTTACCAGTAACTGTATTTGTCATACCATGACAATTCACGACAACTTTTAAAACGGATCAATTTATATTTATAAATCGCATTCAGGAAATTGGGCGTCAGTGAAGGCATGCTCTCCGTGGAGGAATGGGAGGAGGGGACGCGTGAACCTTAGGGGACGACAGGGGAGGCGCAGAGCAAACGGCTGTTCACCAAGTTCCAACACATTTACACATTCCTGCATCACATACAGTAACTTTGTATTGTTTTATCCACTGAAGATTTGCAAACCTTTTGTTCCAGAGACAAAAGCCACAGAGTGGGCAATCAAGAGACACTGGCTAAGTTGATTTGACACCATCGGTGCATCAGTCTCTCCCCTGAGCTCTGAGCAAATCCGCTCGCTGTTCTTATTCTTCTTCGGGTCGCAACGGTCTGACTTCCTGTGATAACGTTCTAATCTACACTGCTGCCACCTGTCGTCACGGAAGGGAATTGCAGCCATTTTGTAAAAATTTATAAGTACAAAATACGTGCCAATTCCGTGAACCGTGAACAGGGCGTGAAGAGGGTTGAAAAAACAGGAGAATCCCGGAAAAACGGTAGGGTTGACAGCTATGGGTGATCCTCATCTGAAACATAACGCTTTTAAGTCAGGAATGATATGACTGTGTTTAGGAAATTCCTCCCAATTTAACTATATATATTTTGGGGCTTAATACCAAATGTATTAAGCCTAAATTAGACTAATTCTATTACTCTCATTTGAAACAATGAAAAAAACGGAGCAGTTGGACTCCAAGGACAACCCACTTTCAAATTCAAACTGTGAATGCTCGTGATTGCAGGAAAGCGTCTAGGGGACGGCCCTTTGATGACGTCACAGAGACGTTTCTTGATCATTGATAAAAGGAAGCTCTGGGAAAGCGCGAGATAGAACAGAAACACAGAGAGAACACACCACCCCAGCGGCAGACGACGGCAAACGAGAACAGACGGAGAAACTCATCACCATAGCGACGAACCAAACAACAACAAAAGGCATTGAAGAAAGAACTTCCTGGTTTTCAGCAGACAAAGAACTTGAGTTAGCTAGATATATTCAACGCTGTTCTGAACATCATTGATTTGGATATAGACTCTTTTCAACAAAGACTCATGCTTGAGCTTTGTTGGATTTCAACCCTTTTAGTATAGAAATACGTTGTGTTTATATGCAATAAATGCAACCCTTCTGACGAGAGCGCCGGATCCTGCCTGATGATTCTTCCATCACCTCACTATTCTCTTATGGGTAATGCAGCAAGCAACATAGGTACAGAACAACGGCAAAGTACTGTACTATTAATATGACTATACATCACGGGATAAGCTGAATTATCGTTACCACACATGCATACAGATCTATACCAGGGTAACGTTATGATACATACATTTTTTGTTTTGTGCATTTCATTTAGACATGATATTTTATGTGAAGTAATAGCCTGTGTGGTCTGTCCCAAATAGTGTTGTCTAAACGCACGTTATGCAGATATCATAGTTCAGTGGTCTGCAATAGGCGGCTCGCAGGCCGAAATAGGTCCGCCAGCAATAATATCTGCCCGTCAGATTATTTTGAGAATATGATTCGTGATGAAGATTAGCTTTATTGTATCGGAATCGGGAGATTTAGGTAAAGTTAGAAAGATATTCACAGATTCGAATTTCCGCGGTCAATAATTCTTAAGCGAAATGTTTAAAAAAAACAAAGGACACCTCTTTCCTATCGTAGTAAGGTAGACAATGAGCTACAACCTTATTTTCACCTAAACGAGGCGAGCCGGCCTCGGAGCTGTACAATTAATAATAATAATATTGATCTATATGTGCAGTCGGCCTTGAGGCAAGTGCGCAGCCAGGGACCGTATAAAAAGTGCAACACCGAAAAGAGACACTACAGAAAGATTCAATAACTTCACTGTCATACAGTGTATAGTGTCACCAAAATCACTGCACACATCATCAGTGGTATCCTATTATATTATAGTGTTATACTACAACACTTAGATTTGTAAAAAATGCTTTTTCATAATTCTGGGGATTTTGTATAGGAAAAAACATTAAATATCTTCACTCTTATAGAGTGTAGTGTCACCAACCTCACTGCACAGTGCACACATCAATGTTATCCTACTGGTTATCCTCTTGACTAGCTCGTAGAGGGGGTGGGAGGGATTTTCCAGGATAACAGCCAGCTTCCTTCTCATCCCAATCTCTGCCATCACTAGTCTGACCAGCTCGACTCCCACCACAGAACTCAGCTTGTTCAGTTTGTTGGTGTTGTCCCTTGAGTTAATGTAGCCCCCCCATGAAGAGGACGCTGGCCACTACAGACTAGAGTGACTGCAGCAGTGACACATTGAAGGACCGGCCCACAGCAAAAAGACCAGTGTTGAATTAACTCCCAGAGTTGATTTCAACTCTTTTTCAGGGTATAGCTCCAATTAACACTTGTAAAATAGTTAAACATTTAACACTATGCCAGTTCCTTCTTTAACTCCAAAACAGAGTTAAAGTAACACCAAGGGGATTAGACAAATATACGTATATATTAATTATAAGAATGAATTCCATAAACAAAATCATTTTCAAAAATAAAATGTATTGTTCTCCCTTGGTCAATACAGCCGAATTAAAACATCATGAATGAAGGTATAATGTACAACAGGGTTAGAAATAATAATAAAAAAAATAATCCAGGGCTTTTTTTGCCCCCCTTAATTGATTTTCGGGGGCTCTTTTTTGTATTTCGGGGGCACACATTTCTTTTGATGAAAATTAACAAAGATTATAAAACATTGTCGACACTTTTTTTTTACAGTCTTCGTCCCTATGTTTGATAACGTAATGTTAATGTCTCCATAGGGCTCTACGCTAACCTTTTTCCCAAGGAGCACATGTGCCCCTAAATAAAATTTAAATAAATAAAATCTAAATAAAAATTTAGGAGCACACAAAGAAATTTAGGAGCACAGTGAAAATTGTTCAAGTAACACAGAGTTTATTAACAAACTATTTATTACATGCATATTATACTGTGCGTGTGCATACTAAGGGATAAACATCTGTGCAAATAGCACATACCACCAAAATCACAAATTGGCCCATGCCTATAAAAGGATATCAGTTGTCAAGCTGCTTTTGTATGTTGTAGTCTTGTCATGATACCAACATTTTGACTTTGATACAGATAGGAAAGGCAATGGAATATATTATTAGATGACAGAACATGGAAAATTCTTTATACAATTATTTAATTGATTATAATTGAAACGCTATTGAATAATAGTTAATTAATAGTTAATACAATTATTCTGTTACAGCTACAACCAGGGGCGGACTGGGACACAAATTCAGCCCGGGACATTCAGACGCACCAGTCCATGCACCGGCCCCGAAACAGCCCACACAACGAGGAGCATGCAGCTGCAGAGCCGCAGAGCCACACTCTCAGTCCTACGCTTTCAGGCCCCTCAGGAATTTGGGTCACGAGACCGTCACAGGCCCGCTCAGCAGCGCCACCCACCCAATGGCTGAATTGCCAATGGCTGAATTGGAGTATTGCACTGTGCGGGATTGATTGATTGATTGATTGAAAACTTTATTAACAGATTGCAGAATGGGTACAATACAGTACAGCTCAATACACACAATTGTTAAGGGGATGCAGACCAGAGAAAGACCTCAATGCAGTACTGTTACATTTGTGACATACAGTAAATATATACAAGGGGGAGGGAACTGTACATTTATGATGAATTGAAAATGGGGGACCCTGATGTAAACAAGACGGAAGTCTTTCTCTGGTCTGCATCCCCTTAACAATTGTGTGTATTGAGCTGTACTGTACTGTACCAACATGGTACTACATGGTACTACATGGTACTACAGGGTCCTACATGGTACTACAGGGTACTACATGGTATATATGGCACTACATGGCACTACAGGATACTACAGGGCACTACATGGTACTACATGGTACTACAGGGTCCTACATAGTACTACAGGGTACTACATGGTATACATGGCACTACAGGGTACTACATGGTACTACAGGGTACTACAGGGTACTACATGGTACTACATGGCACTACATGGTACTACATGGTACTACAGGGTCCTACATGGTACTACAGGGTACTACAGGGTACTACATGGCACTACAGGGTACTACATGGTACTACAGGGTACTCACTACAGGGTACTACATGGCACTACAGGGTACTACATGGCACTACAGGGTACTACATGGTACTACAGGGTACTACATGGCACTACAGGGTACTTGATTGATTGATTGAAAACTTTATTAACAGATTGCAGAATGGGTACAATACAGTACAGCTCAATACACACAATTGTTAAGGGGATGCAGACCAGAGAAAGACTTTCGTCTTGTTTACATCAGGGTCCCCCATTTTCAATTCATCAGGACATATATGACATACATGACATACAGATAGTCAGTACTGCTACATCTATACATTTATGACATACCAGATTTGCAAATACAGTACTGTTTGTGATACAGAAGGAGTCAAGAAAAGGGAGTATATACATTTGACGTAGAAACTGTACATTGGAGGAGGTTGGGTGGGGGGGGGTTGGGTACATTGGGATATTGACAACCATACTGGGTAATTTACATTGGAGGTGGTTGGGGGGGGGGGGGGGGGCACACTGTATAAACAAGCAAGACTGTACATTGAGGGGGGGGGGGGGGAGACACTGTATAAACAAACAAAATTGTACATTGGACTATTGACAAAACCATACTAGGTAAATGACTGTACATTGGAGGGGGTTGGGTTAGGATATTTACAGGGGCCAGTGTTGAATTGCAGTCTCCCGTAGGTGTCCCTTGAGAGAGGTTTTGAAAGTGGGTAGTGATCCACATTCCTTTACAGCTTTGGGTAGGGCGTTCCACATTGATGTGGCATAATTGCGAAACGTGTTTAGTCCCTTATTTGAGCCGAATCTGGGTTTAACATGATTTGTGGAGCTCCCTCTGGTGTTGTGATCGTGGTATTCACTGACCTTTGGGAAGTATTTTGACATGTACATGGGTACCTTGGTCGTGTAGTGTATCTTGTAGACCAGGCCCATTGCAAGTTGCTGTACTCTGTCGTCTACTCTAAGCCATCCTAGGTTGTCAAAGTGGGCAGGGGTGAGGTGGGTTCTAGGAGTAAGGTCAAGCAGTAGTCTGACCAGTTTGTTTTGAGATGTTTGTAATTTTGTTTTTAGCGCCTTTGAGGTGCTTTGGTACCATGAGGTGCAAGCATAGTCGTAGTACCCCTGAATGAGTGCTCCTGCCAGAGTCTTCAGGGTATTCTTGTTTACCAGAGAGGAGATCCGGTACAAGAATCGAGTTCGTTGGTTGACTTTTTTTTATTACATTGGATGCCATTTTGTCACAGGAGAGATTAGCCTCTAGGATGGAACCCAGGTAGGTAATTTCATCTTTCCTTGTGACAATATTGTCACCCACTGTAACTGAGAAGCCGTCGGTCTTGCTGAGTTTGTTATTTGAACCGAAGAGAATGGACTCTGTTTTGCCCATGTGTAATGATAGTTTGTTATCAGCGAGCCATATGCAGATTCTGCCTAGTTCCGAGCTGAGGGTTTTTTCAACCTGTAACTTGTTCTTGTCAGAGACCAGCAGGGCTGAGTCGTCCGCAAACAGGAACAAGTTGCAGTAACTTCCTAGCTTAATCTATCTATCTACCTGCTCTGCGTTGTGTTAAACCTTAAAAAGCCCTTGAAGTACTATATTCTACAAATGCAGATAACCAGGTAATGGTTTCTGCTCGTTACCAACAGAGAAAACGGCGCGGCGGTTGAAGAAAACGAGTTCCGAGCAGATCGATCTTTGAAGAATCCGTGTTTAATGAAAAGGATTTCAACAGATATTACAAAAGAATAAATGCAATGAACCTACGAGATGCATCCAATATGCCGGAGGATCGTAGAATTCAGACTAAATATTCAATATAACCTAAAAAGCTTGTCTATAAGCATCTCTCGTCTCGGCTTCTTCTGATGGTAGTTGGAATTGCCGTCGTTTCTCGCCGGTCGGTTTGTCCTTGAGTCAAAGGGAGTGTGTAGAGTGAGCTGTTGAGCGTTGTCTCGTTTGTGGGGTTGTGTGTCTGATTTCTCCGTGGAGCCGGCCATATTCAAATCTAGACTCCGCCCCTAATTTTACGTCAAGCGGGCGTATCCGTCTGATTCGTACCGAGCTTCCTGATTGGAGAAACAATAGCTCTGGCTGTCATAGGCTAGTCCACTACAGTGACGTCAGAACTGAATTTATTAGTGGGCGTTTTTCCAACAGTTTCAAGAACCCCAACGGGGCAAAAGGGGAACTCTTTGATGTAGGTTATTTACGTGGTTCCTTTTGGTCACCGTGGGGGGGGGGGGATAGTCATCGCCACCCTTGGCAATCTATCCCTCCCCCCCTTGTGAACCCTAAGGCCTTCCTGAGTATATCCTGTGTATTCAAACTCACAGGCTAGATGTCTACTGGAGGTTCTTTGATCTTAAAACTGTAAACCACGCAGCTGCTGATCTCATCACCTCCTCAGGAGATGAGACGACCACCTGGTTCTGGTTGAATTGTCTTTGAATTTTCTAATTTGTAGTGTGCATTATGTTGGTGCAAATTACCTGTCCCATTTTCGCCATTCTGTGCAGGCTGGTACATTTTTACACAGATTGGTTGATAAAACTACCACAGTTTCCCCGGTTTGGGGATTAATGATCCCCAATATACTTGTTAGTATTTTCTCAATCAAACTGTTACAATTACCTTAACCTTACTGTTTAGCCAAATCACCTAAGAACCAAATATTTCCAGAATCCTTCTAACTCATTTTTCATATTTGTTAGTATCAATTGCTTTCAACACCCACATTAGCTCCCTTTTCCACTGACCGACTATGAATCCATTTATGTTTACACAGTTCTCTATTCACTCACACCGTTTAACAATTTCCAATCATTTGCAGGTTATACACAATGTATCAGTTATATCAATTTCACTTCAGTCTAGGTCCGTCCCTTTATGCAAAAAGATGATCGTACCAATTACCAGGTTTAGACTATACTTATGTGTTTTTTTAACCAAACGTGTCTATTTTGTGCAATCCACTCTGAAAGAAAAGACTTTACATTACATTTACTATCTAAACATTTCTAAAAAAGGAGAGAGCTCAGCTAATGAAAAATGAAAAATTAATATATACACGCCCTCTCCAAGGCCTATCAGTTACACTATCCCTTCTTTCGCCTATGTATACCGTTGAGGCTTCTGGATGACTCGTTTTGGTCGAGTATCTCGTTCCGGGCTTGTGCTAAGCACTGGTTCCTCCGGTTCTTCTGGTACCTTCTCCAAATCCACAGAGGAGAAATTATTATGTTCCAATTCATAATCTTCTCCTCTGTCTGGTTCCTGTAAAAAACCCTCATCTTCTACTCGTGGCCAATCGTGGTCCCCTCGGTCTGGCTCGCCATAATCATTCGCATCCTCCCCATCGTTTGGGGTTAGCGCCACCCCAATTTCATCCTCCGCCGCTTCCACTTCGCCTTCATGTAACGGTTGCGACGCCCCGGTTTCATCGTCAAGGTCTCGTGGTTCAGGTTCCCATTCTTGGTCCGTATCGATTGCTTTTACACAATCAGTAACGTGAAACCACATAGGCGATCCTTGGATTTGTAAAGCCCTCTCGGTGGCTCGAACGACTTTGTATGGCCCTTCTCGTCTCGCGCCAAACCACTTGCGTCTAAATACTTTAACATAAACGTAGTCGCCTGGTATGATTTGAGGTGTAGTCTGCCTATTCACCTCCTCCCCGGTTTCATGCTCCTGTCTACTGGAGACATGATCCAGAATATTTCTGTGTATCTTTGACATGTATTTTACATATTCACGCATATCGTTGTCCAGGGTGTCCAAACTCTGACCTTTGCCTGTCGCGCGCAAACCTGGTACTACCATGCAGCGACCTAACATCATTTCGTGCGGTGTCAGACGCAGTCCGCGAACCTCGCTTGACCGACATGCCATCAATGCTAAAGGGAGAGCGTTCAGCCAATTCAATCCTGTGTGTTGACAGATCTTTACCAGCTTGTTTTTTAGCGTCCCATTCATGCGTTCCACCATCCCCTGGCTCTGCGGATGATAAACGGCCCCCAATCGCTGTTTTATGCCTAAACGTTGGAGTATTAAACGTACAGTTTTGTCGACAAACTCTTTTCCATTGTCCGAGGAGATTCTGTCCATTAGCCCAAAACGGGGACATACCTCTTGGCATAGGAACTTAGCCACCGATGCTGCATCCTTGTGCCGGGTGGCGCACGCCTCCACCCACCTTGAAAAACGACAGACAACGACAAGAATATATCTCTTCTGATTAATGGGCTTAATCATGTCAATGTAATCAATTACAAGGTCTCGCATTGGGCCATTGGGCGTGGGGATATGTCCTGGTGACACACTAATCCCCTTACGTATATTGTTTTTCAAACATATTACACATCTCTTTAGCACATGATCAATTTGACTGTTCAAATCTGGCGCCCAAAAGCCATATTCTCTGATTTTTCTCCTTACCTCTCCTCTATGCGCATGGCAAAAGTCGTGAGCCGTGTGGATCAGCAGTCCGACCAGGCCCGCAGGAGCCACCACAAATCCATTGACGTCGCGCCACAAACCTGAATCATCCTGACAAGCTCCCCTGGTTATCCAGAGGTTTCGTTCTACCTGACTAGCCTCCTCCTGGAAAGTCAAAACATCTTTGTAGGTTATCTTGTCCTCTAACTCAACTCTGTGTGTGATAACCAACACCTTACCTGCTCTGTCGGCCCCTGTCACTTCCTTGGCAGCTTCGTCTTCTCTTTTGTTTCCTCGAGTTATTTTTGACTCGTCAGACTGGTGGGCAGCACACTTGATTATCGCAATCTGCTTTGGTTTCATAATTGCTTCTAACAACCGTTTAATCTGACTACAATGTTTTATGGCGCTTCCATCAGCTTTCTTAAAACCTCGCCCTTTCCACACTGTGCCAAATAAGAATGCGGTGCCGTGCGCATAGGCCGAATCTGTATGAATATTTACGGTTCTGCCCTCTGCCATGTTACATGCTTCCGTCAGTGCGACCAACTCTGCTAATTGGGCTGAACAAGGTTGTGATAATGCTTCGGCTTTTTCCACCACAAACCCTTCGCCCTGTGACCTTACCACGGAGTAGCCTGCTTTTAGTCCCTCGCCAACTCGATAGCAAGAGCCGTCAGTCCATAATTCCAGATCTGGACTGCTAAATGGAAACGCCTGCAAGTCTGCTCTGAGTTTAGAGTACCTCTCGGCTTCGACTATACAGTCGTGGGGTTCTCCATCCTCAGGCGTAGGGATGTCAGCTGCCGGGTTCGTTATGGAACACCTGACCAGCGTCACGTCTTCCTGTTCCAAAAGTCTGTAGTAGTGTTTAATGCGAGGCATCGTTAGTGCATATTTACCGGACTCCAACAGACTCTTTAAGTCATGCCTCACCATGATATCCACTGGATATCCCATCATAATACTTGCGGCTTTTTCGTACATCGTATACACTCCAGCCATTTCTCGGTAGCATGGAGCCATCCCCATCTCTACTTCCGAGTAGGCAATTGAGTAGTACGCCATCGGCTGCGGTCGCGCCCCCACCCCTGTGTTCTGGGCCAACACCGCGCACGCCTGCTTCTGATCTGGAGAAGAAGAGACGTAGAGTATGAATTTCTTGGTATAGTTAGGCAAAGCCAGGGCCGGCGCCTCTAACAGTCGGGACTTGATTGTTTCGAATGCCCGTGAGCCATCTTCGGTCCATACCACTTTACTACTCAGTTTATCAACGCCCGCTTCTTTCATCATTTCTCTCAATGGTTTCACTATTTCCGTATAGTTCTCGACCCATGGAGAGCTGTACCCCATTATACCCAGAAATCCCATTAGCTGTCGTACCGTCACAGGTTTGGGCGCCGTCTTTATGGCCACCAAATGTTCTTCTGAAATAGCCCGATGGCCCTGTGAAATTGTTTGTCCTAAATAGATCACTTTAGGTTTACAATATTGCAACTTCTTCAACAACACTTTATGGCCGTTTTCCGCCAACAGCTGCAACAGTTTCACGGAATCGCGATGACATGTTGTCTGATCGTCCGCGCACAGTATCAGATCATCCATGTACTGAATGACCCTAGAGGTCATGACTTTATCCAACCCCTCTAAATCCTCCCTTAGGATTTTGTTGAATATGTGTGGCGAATGCTTTAGTCCCTGCGGGATCCTAGTATACTCATAATATTCATCCTTATAAGTAAAACCAAAAAAATGCTGGCACTCCTCGCTCAAGGGCACACTAAAATATGCACTACACAAATCTATAACCGTAAAGTATTCAGCTTTCGACGGGATAAATGTCAATAGCACATGGGGGTCGGGGACATCTGATGGATAGTCAAGTAACACCTCGTTGATAGCTCTTAAATCATGCACCAGCCGGTAAGAGGTATTAGGCTTCTCCACGGGTAGCAACGGCGTGTTGCTCCGGGGATTAGTTGTTTTCCGTAGGACTCCTGCAGCTAAAAGTCCTTTAATTTGTGGCTCGATTCCAGCCACCGCTTTCTCCTTCAATGGATACTGTTTTTTCCAAGGCAGGGTGGCCCCAGGTCTAAGCTCCACCTTCACAGGTTGAGCGGACTTGATTAGTCCAATGTCAGTGCTGTTTTTTGCCCACAGCGTCTCAGGCACCGCCTCCATCATGTCCTCTTGGAGGCTTGATGCATTAGGGAGTTCTCCCAGTGTCTCTTGGGATAATTGCACAGTTTGGGGACGACCCATCCCTGTGCCTTGAACCATGATCTTAATAAACCTTTTATCAGGGCTTATCCAGATCCGTTTGTTTTCTTTTATCTGTTCAAATTCTATCCCTTCAGCTTTTTTCATCATTTCGCCTATGTGCTGTTGATCACATGAGCTGATTACCTTCAAAGTCACATGGGGAACACTGTCCATAATGCCGTGCTCTTTATGCAGATAGTCGCTCCGTGCAATACGTAGCGCTGCTCCCTGCGGCCCCAATATGATATTGGTAGCATTCAGCTGTACTTTGTCAGGTTGCACCCTCAGCCACTCCTTAGTCTGTGACGAGTCTGCATCTTTATGATACTGCAGAGTCCAATGATAGGGGGTCTTTGGATCACTTGCTTCAGGCATATTGGCAGTGATAAATTTCTCCCATTGCAAGGCTGGACCAAGCAGCTCTTGGTCCAGTCCCCCTAGACAATAAATCTCTGGTGGTTGACTGTCGATTCGTTGTACCATCTGATAGTACTGGTCTTCTCGTTCGGCTATCACGCAACCCTCCGCAGTACATTTAATGTCCATCCCCAGTAACCCCAGCCCATCTCGGCCAAGTAAGTTAATAGGTGTGCTTTCCGAGACCAACACAGGGAGAGTCGCTTCCCTGCCTTGATATCTCAGAGTCACAGGATCGGTAACAGCCGTCAGCTGGTTTACTCCCTCAAATCCAATTGTCCGTACGTATCGACCGGACATGGTTAGGTGCGTCGCGTCTTGGGGTTGTACTACCGTGTAGGCCGCACCGGTGTCTGCCATCATCTCGACAGATTTGTCATTCACCGTTACGCACACAATAGGCTCCTCCCTCAAAGACGACACTGACAGCTGACACCTCCCCATTGGACTCTCTGGGCCTCTTCATAGTGGTTCATCTGGCCCTCTTGCTGGATTTACCGGGCCAATGTTCTCACTAGGGTCTTGAACTCGGGGTTGGCCTTGGCCTTGCCAATTTCTTCCCCGGTCTCCCCCTCTGACTTGATAGTCCTGTCCACAGTCCCGTGCGAGATGACCAGTCTCCCCGCACTTCCAACACTCCAGCCGCCGCACCGCGTATCCATTCGGATTCCGGCCTCTGCCTCCACCTCTTCCTCGTGGTTGCCACCCGATTGCTCCTCTTGACCTTTGTTGTTGTTCCGGCGCATGACCCCCTTGTGTTCCCGCTTGAGCCCGTCTTTGTTCCTGTGGTTCCCCTTCATAGCCTGTCCCACCTCTTGGTTGTGGGGCCTGGACTAAGGCTTGAAGGTATTCCACTACCTTCCCTGCATCGGTTGGCTGTTGATACATGATCTTACGTTGTTGATCCATATCCTTCTCCTTTGCCCTTTGCTCTTTTTTCCGATACAGTTCAACGTAATGGTCCACTTGATCAATATATAAGTTCACTGCCATACTTGACAATGACACCACCTCGGCCAATTTCTGTCTTACCTCTAGGGGGAGGCCGTTTTCAATCTTGGCTCTTAACGTGGCTTCATGCATAGGGTCAAGTCCTGCCTCCTGACCAGTTGTATTCTTCCACGCGGCATAGGCTTGTCGTACGTACAGCCTGGGGTGAATTGTTGCCCCCAGAGTACCAATCTGAATTTGGTCTGCGTGCAGTCTCGTTGGATAGGCTTCTCGTAAGGCCATCCACATTACTCCCCTGTGCGCTGTGAACAGGTCCGCATCATGCGTTCCAGTCCCCACATGACCATGCAGGTGAGCCGTCTCCAGTATCCTTTCCATGCCGTCTTTTCCCATCATGGTTGTCAATATTTTCTTGACATCCCCCATTGCCATTTCTGTGCCGACCATCAACTCCTCCAGTTGGGCAATCCATGGGTTGGCCCCATTCTGGAGGTGCGGCAATTTCTCAGTCACCTGTGTCATGTCCGACGCCTTCAAGGGGTGATATTCCAGGTCCTGTCCTCTTATTATTATAGGAGCCATGCGGATAGGGGCTAGCTTGTTTTTCATCTGTGATCTGGTCAGCCTTCTCTCCCTTACAGCATCTTCTACTTTCTGGAGGGCCTCTTTCTGCTCTTCTTTTTTGTCTTGCAGGGCATTTTGCTTTCCCTCAATGCCAGCCCGTATCCTCATGATCTCTTTATATTCCTCTCCCCCATCCATGTTTGCAGAGTCGTGGCTCGTAAATCGCCCTACTAGGACAGCGTGGTCCCTGTCCAAAGCCACGAGCGCCTGGTCTATCTCTGTCAGATCGTCTTTTATCTGTGTCATCTGCCCCCCAAGTGCGATGTCGATAGCCTCCGGCTTCTTACCTACTGCATCTACATCCGCCCACTGTGGTTTCGTGAGACCAATCTCGAAACTGTCAGGGTCTACCCCCCTGCTGGACTGGGGTTGGGGGGAAGGGAGAGCTCGGTATACGGAGTGGGGCACAGGAGCTGGGGGGCTTTGTAAGTACTCCGGCTGGCGGACAGACTCTCTCTGGTGGTCATACCCTCTCTGGTGGTCATAAACTCTCTGAGGATGGCCGTAGGTTTCCTTCATCCTTGCCCACTCTTTCTGTTTTAACATTGTCTCATAGCCTTCCTTTCCCATTCTTTCAGCTTCTTGGATCACTCTAGTTCGCTCTGACATCCTTCGCATCCCTTCCCTTGGCCGTGAGACGGCCGCATACTCTCTGTCTGACCAAGTCTGGGCTGACCTGTCTGTTGGCCGTGAGGCGGCCGCATACTCTCTGTCTGACCAAGTCTGGGCTGACCTGTCTGGTTGCCTAGCTATCAGCTGAATTGATGTCTTTGCTTGTCCCTTCTCTTTGTTCCCCGCATCATCTGTCATTTCATAAGGACTCGTCATCTCTAATACAGGTAAGATGGGGTATATTGTCCCCCCATTCCTACTGGCATATGGCGGGGGTGCTAAAGCTCCCTCAATTCTTTCCTGTTGGGCAATAAGATAGGAGGCTGGGGTGGGTGAGGCTAACTGAACTGCACTTTGGGCGGTGACCGGTGTTGTGTTAGGGGCCAGGGGAGTTATGGTGACCGGGACTACCTCCTCTACTGGTTTGTCTGCATCATTGCCATTTGCAATGGCCTTCCTTTCACTATCTCTCCTCTCGGCTTCCCGTGCGTAAGAGTCTATCATGCTTGTTTCTTGCAAATATTTCTTTGCCCTTGCCACCTTGTCCCCTTGATATTTATAGGTCTTAATTAGCATTCGTATATTAGCTATTAACTCCAAATCAAAAGAACCCTCGACAGGCCAACGTTTCGCAAGATTTTTCCATCTATCATTCCATCTTTTTGATACATAAATTGCTTTTGCCAAGTAATATTCGTTACCTTTTGTCGTGTCGTGTTCGTTGGCAATAATCTGTACTGGACTCTCTTCCATCCATCCAATTACGGTCGATTTATCTGCTTTGGTTGTGGCTTTCATTTTCTTATATGCGCTTTTTCTCCCCATTTTTCTAAAGTTTCTCTTGTCTTTTTTATCTTGTAACAATGGCAACAGGCAGAAAAGTAGCTTGTGTAATCCCTATCTAAGTGTAGGTGTCTATGCTTCTTGTGACTGACTCCTACTCGGACAGCCAATAGTGGCACTGTGGGCCCTTCCTATTCTCTTCTGTCCCTTGTTCACCTGAAATTCCTATTCTTACCTGATTTGTGGTGTTCCGCGTGTCCAATCGAACTGCTGGAGATCAGAGCACACAATGACAACAGTTCTTGTTAATTTATCAACCGGACTTGTACTTTACTGTCAGGATCCTAGGCCCGGTCCTGGCTGGACTGGGCAGGATGGTAACATTGGGCAGTATCCTCCACCTAACTTTGGGCAATGCCCTCTATCTGACATTGGCGCCCTACCACCCTCTAGTGGTGACAAACAATCGGTGCGCTCCAGTACACTGGACATCCTGACTACTGTGATAACAATAATTAATAGTATGATTAATGTGGTGTCATGGTGTGTACTGTTGTTGACTTTCCCTTCCCTTGTGTGATGTGGTGTACTGTTGGGTTGTTAGGAGTTGCTTTTGTGTTTAGTTGTTCTTTGCTTATTGTCTAGGTGTTGTTTGTGATTCTGTGTTGGCCAGGTGTTCTTAATTGTTAATTAGTTGGGGTATATAGGGTTCTGTCTGTCCTCCCTTCTGTGTGGCGACATTCCTCCAGTTACCCCCTGTTCCTCCACGTCGTGTCGCACCGTTCTCCCTCTAGTAAGTCTTAGTGTTTGTTGTTTTGTATTGTGAAGTTGTTATGTAGTTTCTGTATTTTTCCTTGTATTGCACTGGATTCTACAGTAAACACCCTTCTCCAAGCTTCACTCCTCGCCTCTGCCTCCTCCATTCCTTCCCTTTCTGTATTATTGCATTCTACCTAACCCCATCGTGACACTTTACTCTGTCTTTATAATCAAATTCCTGAGAGGTTCTTTTCATTCACTGTATGAGTATCTTTTTACTTTCCTCATACACTCTTAAACACGAGACATTTGTAATTGATACATGTGTGTGATACCGCCAGTTTCTACTCCCTGTTTTTCTTCTCGTTCGATCTCTGTCAACACACTGGGTTCCTATTTTTTGTCGAATTTCGGCTCTCCTTTACTTCCGCTTGATTCCACTCCAATTCTGATACTCCTCGGAAAACAAAAACATCTTGATTAATATAGTTACATTAATTTTTTCACATTCTTTTTCTCCTGTCACTCAGACACGTGGCCCCCAGAGATAATCTAAAGAATGCCACGGACGCCGCGCCACGCACGCCGTGAGGTGCCAACCCTGTTTATTGAAGAGACCCTGACAGCCCCTCCACAGCGGTCGAACACACCTCACCACAGGTACAAAGCAGTCAGCATCCCGGCAACTTATCCCGTCCTTCAGGCCAGTATCCCCAGAGTCCAGTGCCCTGCCGGACGGCCATGCATAGCCGACCAGACCCAACACCGAACTCCGGGTACACCGCCCCACATCATACAGTCAATCCAAACGTACCTACTATGGGAAAAACAAAAAAAAAACACAATTGCATACACAACCTTATCTTGTCAACGGCAACGTACGGTCGTCCAGGAACGTCCCCCGCCCCACACCCACACGCACGCTCCGGCCCTCCCACTCCCCAACCCTGAATGTCCACCACCCAGAGAATAGTTGCCAGCGCGGACGCCGGGCATCTCGGCTTTATTGGAACGCCCACACCCACCCTGCCACCCTCCGCGCCATCCCTTAACATCATCATCGCATACGCAGGTGCAGTCGAGCAGTGTGGGTCTCCAGACGCAGAACCAGCCGCGCCGAGAGTCCTGAACACGTACGCCACACACATCCTGATTACATTCACACAAACAACTATAACCGCAAACATCACCACAGCACACAGCAAATACTTAGCAATTGTCCATCCTATATAGCCCATCCAACTTTGACCCCAGCCCTCCCACGAGTCCTCCCGCGGGGGCTGCATCTCCCTAGTAATATTCTTCAAATGCTCTATAACCTCTTGTAAGCCACCTATATCATTTTCCGGGATAAACGTGCAGCATTCCTGACCAATCAACGCACACGTGCCTCCTGAACTCGCCAACAGGAAGTCCAAACCTGTCCTTGACTGCAGTTCCATCAGTCTTAAGGACCGTAACTCTTGAGCCTCCAGGGTCATACCCTTCGCGGTCGTAGCCGCCATATCCTCAAACACGCGAGCTAGATGGTCCAGTTCACCCATGTTCGCATACGTCCCCCACCAGGGAAACGCCACCCTGAAAAAGTGGTCCGCATCCCTCCTTCTCCTTGACCTGGGAAGCGTCGGCAAAACATCTGACACCCTCATAGCCGGCACTAAATACCCCAACGCACACCTACCCCTCCACTTAATAGGTAACGCGGCGTACGCATTCTCACCACAAATCCAAAACGCCCCCCCTAGGGGCTGGTGCCTCTGAATCCTTACCCCATACTCCACTCTCACCCAAGCAGCCGTCCAAATAGCCCACGTCCCTACCACCGGACCTCCCCTCTACGCACATCTCAAACCCAGCCGCCCTAAACGCCACTGGAATGGGGCTACTGTCCTTTAGCCCTCCATAACCTATAGCCTTATTCGACCCCAACTCCCGGCCCAAATACCTCAATATCTTATCATGACCCACCCCGTCGCATAGGCCGGGGAGAGGCACGTCTCTCAACACATTGGCATGACACTTCGTTAAGGGGTGCGCAATCAGAGGAAGACCCGCGTCGGCCGCTAGCGGGGCCAAGCCACACACATAGCAATCCGGTTTTTTAGCCGCTTTAGCCACCGTCCTCGCCATCCCCAAAAACAGATTCCCGCGATGGTCTGGCAGCGACCTTCTACCCACTACCACCACCTCTGGCTGTTCAGGTCGCTGATATGGATCATACATTATCGTACCGACCAACACACACAACCAAACCACCGCCACAGCACACCCCCGAAGTACCCGCCTACTACTGTCACTCAAACCAGGAACCATGTCGAATGTCCCGTCCTCCTCTTCTTTCCTCTGTCACCGGCGCGTATCCTAATATGTCCTGCAATCCCCACAAACAACAACACAACTTTATAACCACACACACCACAGTCCACTGACACGAAGACCCCAACCTAAACTCAATACCAGGATAAGAAAAAAGGCCGCAACGAAACCGCCGACCGGTCAAGAGAGGACCGGGCCAGAGGGAAAACATGTATCTCCATGCCGGTCTTCAGAAGGAAGAGGGGGGAGAGAGAGAAGGGCTCAGCGAGTGAGGCAAAGGATGGAGTGGGAAGGTAGAAGGGAAATGGGAGAGAGGGGGGGAAAAGGGAGAGAGAGAGAAAAACATGCAGAAGGGGGGGGGGGGGGGGCAAAGGGAAAGAGGGAGCAAGACAAGGAGGGGGGCAGAAAAGAGAGGGAAATCGGGAGGAAAAAGGAGAGGGGGGAGAGGGAAGAGAAAGAGAGAAATAGTGAGAGAGAAGAAGGGGGGGGGGGGCAAAGGGAAAGAGCGAGAGAGAGGGGGGCTGAAGGAAAACAAAGGAGAGGGGGGGGGGGGGGGCAAGGGAGAGAAAGTGCAAGGGGAGGGAAATGGGGGAGACCAGAAAGGAAAGGCACAAAGGGGGGAAAAGGGGAGAGAAAGAAGCCATGGAGGGGGGGGGGGGGGGGGTGGCACGAGGTCCCGAACAGACCTGTTCCAAACCATAAAACATATTACACAATACGCCATACTTTGCAACTGCCCAAACGCCTCCTATGGAGGGGGAGGGAGAGTTAGAGGGAGAGAGAGAGAGAAAAGAGAGAAAGTTAGAGAAGAGATAGAAGTGAAAGAGAGGAGACGGGGTACAGGGAGTGTAGGGAGAGAGATGGAAAAAGGGAGTGAGAGGGAGGCTAGGGGGTGTGGGGAAAGAGAGAGGAGAGGGAGAGGGAGAGAGGGGGGGTCGGCGGGAAGGGAGGCAGGGAGAGAGAGAGAGGGGGGGGGGAAGAGATGGAAAGAGGGAGGGAAGGAGTGCTGGGAGAGAGAGAGAGGGAGAAAGAGAGAGAGTGAGGGAGATAGAGAGAGAGAGAGGGGGAGAGAGAGATAGAGAGAGAGAAAGGGGGGGGGTAGAAAGGTGAGAGAGAGGGGGGGGGGTTAGAATGGTGTGAGAGAGAGAGAGAGGGGGGGTTAGAATGGTGTGTGAGAGAGAGAAAGTGAGAGAGAGAGAGAGAGAGGGGGAGAGAGAGGGAAGGAGGGAAGGAGTGTGGGGAGAGTGAGAGAGGGAGAAAGAGAGAGAGTGAGGGAGATAGAGAGAGAGAGAGAGGGGGAGAGAGATGGAAGGAGTAGAAAGGTGAGAGAGGGGGAGAGAGGGAAGGAGGGAAGGAGTGTGGGGAGAGTGAGAGAGGGAGAAAGAGAGAGAGTGAGGGAGAGAGAGAGAGAGAGAGAGAGGGGGAGAGAGATGGAAGGAGGGAGTAGAGAGGGAGAGAGAGAGAGAGTGAGGGAGATAGAGAGAGAGAGAGAGAGAGAGAGAGGGGGAGAGAGATGGAAGGAGGGAGCAGAAAGGTGAGAGAGAGGGGGGGAGAGAGAGAGAGAGAGAGAGAGAGAGAGAGAGAGAGAGAGAGAGAGAGAGAGAGAGAGAGAGAGAGAGAAAGAGTGAGGGAGAGAGAGAGAGAGAGAGAGGGGGAGAGAGATGGAAGGAGGGAGTACAAAGGTGAGAGAGAGGGAGGGAGAGAGAGAGAGAGAGAGAGAGAGAGAGAGAGAGAGAGAGAGAGAGAGAGAGAGGGGAGGGAGAGAGAGAAACAGAGGGACATCACATACATCCAACCATACAATAAGCCACGCATGACATGCTGCCCAGGACGGGAGTCCAACGCCTCTACCGCCCCCTAGCGCAGTACCTACCACATCACACCGAAAACATAAACCCCTTACAATGGTCACCCCAGCCCCGTCCAAAATGGCGACCACTGCACTCCACTTAAAACGGCCGCGTGTCCCAGGTGACTCTGGCGCCACCTAGTGCACTTTTAACCACATCACAATTACTTAAAACGGCCGCGTGTCCCAGGTTGACTCTGGCGCCACCTAGTGCACTTTTAACCACATCATAATTAATTTCAGTCTTTCACGTCTCACACACATTGTCCTTTCTCACAAGTGCGCATGCGCGCACTCCCATACGGCCTACTCACTCGCCACTCATCCTGCATTCGTTCAAACTTTCAGCCAATACCATGTAAACATTAGCCAATACCGCAAATTCACACGACTCATCCAACATAAATGACAATACAGTTACACTGCAATATCATCCCATTCACAACATATAGTATTGAACACCCCAAGCGAGCCACGACGAGCTATTGTAGCATGTAGCTTTAACCTAGCCGCGCGCTACGATACGCACGAGTTCTGACGAGAACGCGCTTTGTCCAGCACGAGCTCCGACGAGCATGCACGCGCCCCTCCACGCATAGTTGGGTGGCGCAGTGGATATAGCGTGCGCACCAGGTTCAATATTAAAAACCGTTCTCAGTCATATTGTAAGTGCCAATTTACAGATTTAATCCATACACATCACGCAACGTACAACACAACCATAAATCCTTTCACTCATACTCAAACACATGCCTAACCATAGCTGCAATATCATACACATCCTCCAAACTTACTTATCATAGATCCCGAACGTCCGCGGCAGATCTCACATTCCGTCAATAACTACCGCGCGACTTCCTAAATGCAAGATCAAGCATATTCACTCCCCGTACTATAGTCAGTGTTTAAGTTTACTATAGCGCTTTAATCGGCTTCCCACTAAGTACTTATTCATTATTACAGCGTACGCAATCAACTAACACGCCGGTTATGCTCAAGATCAAAAAAGATCTCCGGATCTGTTCGATATACGCCCTAAATTCGAACATACATCTTCATTTAATTCGGCTTGATAGTTTCCCGCAGATACATGTCCTGACTATCCATGTTCAGACAACAAACCATCCTATTGAAGCCCCTTGAGCACGCCCGGCCCCGCTTATATCAATTATTACGTAATAATCCTGTAATCGCACAAACCACGTTCCCCGATCACGCAGGCCCCAATTCATCTTACCAAACCGATTTATATGTTCTAAAGAGCAACAGAGCCCATACGGCTCTCTTCCCCTTCAGAACAAACAAATTCCCAATCATCCTAGCGCTCCTTTTCCCGAGAATACGTTTTAGGGATCTCGTATTGCCAGGAGGCGCCTCCTGTCGCACGCCAGCAGATTACCGAGATTCCTGGCCAGAAAAACCTTTCATCTGCCGCCACCCGACGCTTATGACCATTTCCCATAACCGGATAGTTTGTGCACCCAATATACATCTTCATTTTACATGAGGCTATATCTTAGCAATCCCCCTCTTGGCTCGAATTGAACGCCCGTACACTCCATAATCACACTCACCTGTGTATCGGCTCCGGATCCGCGATGACGACTTGTTGAGGTGAACAATATGGAGTATTACAAAAAAAAAATTCTGTTCTCGATCAAACGGCTGTATTAATTCTTGGGCCACGACACCAATAAATGTAGTAACTTCCTAGCTTAATCTATCTATCTACCTGCTCTGCGTTGTGTTAAACCTTAAAAAGCCCTTGAAGTACTATATCTACAAATGCAGATAACCAGGTAATGGTTTCTGCTCGTTACCAACAGAGAAAACGGCGCGGCGGTTGAAGAAAACGAGTTCCGAGCAGATCGATCTTTGAAGAATCCGTGTTTAATGAAAAGGATTTCAACAGATATTACAAAAGAATAAATGCAATGAAACTACGAGATGCATCCAATATGCCGGAGGATCGTAGAATTCAGACTAAATATTCAATATAACCTAAAAAGCTTGTCTATAAGCATCTCTCGTCTCGGCTTCTTCTGATGGTAGTTGGAATTGCCGTCGTTTCTCGCCGGTCGGTTTGTCCTTGAGTCAAAGGGAGTGTGTAGAGTGAGCTGTTGAGCGTTGTCTCATTTGTGGGGTTGTGTGTCTGATTTCTCCGTGGAGCCGGCCATATTCAAATCTAGACTCCGCCCCTAATTTTACGTCAAGCGGGCGTATCCGTCTGATTCGTACCGAGCTTCCTGATTGGAGAAACAATAGCTCTGGCTGTCATAGGCTAGTCCACTACAGTGACGTCAGAACTGAATTTATTAGTGGGCGTTTTTCCAACAGTTTCAAGAACCCCAACGGGGCAAAAGGGGAACTCTTTGATGTAGGTTATTTACGTGGTTCCTTTTGGTCACCGTGGGGGGGGGGGGATAGTCATCGCCACCCTTGGCAATCTGTCCCTCCCCCCCTTGTGAACCCTAAGGCCTTCCTGAGTATATCCTGTGTATTCAAACTCACAGGCTAGATGTCTACTGGAGGTTCTTTGATCTTAAAACTGTAAACCACGCAGCTGCTGATCTCATCACCTCCTCAGGAGATGAGACGACCACCTGGTTCTGGTTGAATTGTCTTTGAATTTTCTAATTTGTAGTGTGCATTATGTTGGTGCAAATTACCTGTCCCATTTTCGCCATTCTGTGCAGGCTGGTACATTTTTACACAGATTGGTTGATAAAACTACCACAGTTGCAGTCACAAGCTGACGACATGTCATTTGCATAAATTAAGAACAGTAGCGGTCCTAGTATGCTTCCTTGTGGAACACCACAGCTCACTGTGAGGGGGGGGGGATAGGGTACCGTTTACCTCCACCATCTGTTCCCTCCCCTCAAGGTAGGATTGCATCCAGCTCACTGATAGACTATCAAAACCAATTGCTTTTAGCTTGTCAATCAGAATGGAGTGATTGACCGTGTCAAAGGCCTTTTGTAGGTCCAGCATGACCATGCCGCAGTATTTGCCTGCGTCCACCTCTTGTTTGATGTGGTCATTCAAATAGAGAAGGCATGTATCAGTGGAGTGGGATGTTCTGAAGCCAGATTGGAATTCGTAGATTAGATTTTTTTCCGCTAGGTACTTTTCGACCTGTTCGTAGACTATTTTTTCCATGACTTTCGAGATGGAGGTGAGAATAGAAACAGGGCGGTAGTTGCCTGGGTCTAATTTGCTGCCCTTTTTGTGCAGAGGGGTCACCCTCGCAATTTTGAAGTCCTTGGGGACGTGTCCCTGTTTTATGGAGAGGTTTATTATGTGTGTGATGATTGGGGTGATGGCGGCTGCTGAGTCTCTGAGGAATTTGGAGGGGATGTTGTCATGGCCAGTGGCCTTGTTAGGTATACATGGCACTACAGGGTACTACATGGTACTACATGGCACTACAGGGTACTACAGGGCACTACATGGTACTACATGGTACTACATGGTACTACATGGTACTACATGGTACTACAGGGTCCTACATGGTACTACATGGTACTACATGGTATATATGGCACTACAGGGTACTACATGGTACTACAGGGTACTACATGGCACTACAGGGTACTACATGGTACTACATGGCACTACAGGGTATGGCACTACAGGGTACTACAGGGTACTACATGGTACTACAGGGTACTACATGGCACTACAGGGTACTACATGGTACTACAGGGTACTACATTATGTTCGAAATAAATAAACTCATTCATTCAAGATATTGTGTGAGCAAAAGTATAGTTACTGGCTGTACAATACTGCTGTAGGCCTATAATACTTATGTAAATAAGTAAGGCAATTGAAATATAACAGAACTTGCGGCATCATATTGTTAATTTTGTTGTCAAAATCTGCAGTACAGCTCAATACACACAATTGTTAAGGGGATGCAGACCAGAGAAAGACTTCCGTCTTGTTTACATCAGGGTCCCCCATTTTCAATTCATCATAAATGTACAGTTCCCTCCCCCTTGTATATATCTGTTAATAAAGTTTTAAATCAATCAATCAATCAATCCCGCACAGTGCAATACTCCAATTCAGCCATTGGCAATTCAGCCATTGGGTGGGTGGCGCTGCTGAGCGGGCCTGTGACGGTCTCGTGACCCAAATTCCTGAGGGGCCTGAAAGCGTGGGTCTGTAAGCGCGGGGACTGAGCCGTTCTGCAGCTGCATACTATTGCACACAACGGCCGTTATGAAACACTCATCCAGTATTAAACAACCCAAGGCTGTGGCTAAGGAGTCAACATCAGGGAGACCAAATCTACACCCAGATGTGCACTCGTGCACAGTGCACGCACACACACACACACACACACATATACCGTTACTTCCTGTCATTGGTGTGGTATATTCTAAGTCAATACATTAGATTTATTACAGTGCATTGAGGTTGCTAACTAGAGGGAAGAAAGACAGAATGATAGTGTGGTTCCTCTTATCTGACTCCAAATAGCCAGTAGAGAATAAAACGTGTAGTCAAGACAACAAGAGTTCTATAGTTCAACTCAAATGATTTATTGCCACGGGGCTCAAAGAGGTGAATATAGCATTTACATACAGGGATTATTTCATATTAAAACATGCTGTACAAATGATTGTTGAGGTTTACACATCAAACAAGTCTGTACACGAATAGCAGTCATGTTATGTCAATGAAGAGAGAATATACTGAGCATTACAAAAAGAGTGAAATAACACTCTTACTTTCATAACCAGTTTACATTCTAAATGACATTCAAATCCTTTTATCTAATAAGTCAGATAGATTAATATGATATTGTTTGAATTAGTTTCCATGTCTAACATCCTGTAAATACATTCTTCTTTTAGCAAGTTTGGGCTGGTCTGCCCTCTGTTCAGACCAGCTGTCCTCTGCCCCCAGCGGGGTGTGATCACCACATTAACATACAGTCAACTAGAGTTCCCCTACACTGAGCGTGGAAAGATCTAATCTTTCACATATCATAGATGTACTTAAGGCATTATTTGAATGAGCCATTATAAACATATTTGCAGTTTCAGTGATAACCCAACAGTGTGTTTTGTCTCTAATCTATAATTGTTTCATTTAGCCTCTTGCTTCTTGGTGCAACTGTCACCCCATAAAAAGGTGTTGCTTGTTCTCCCAAATTAACAGTTGTTTGAGTGGGGGTTGTCTAAAGGCTCTCCCAGAATGTGTCACAGACAGCTCAGCACAATGGGGGTTGGTTGAAACCACTTTGCTTTTAACAAGTACACAGAGCTATTGCATATATTTCCTATACACAGACATATTTGGTTATGAAATGCCAGTCAAGGGTACCACAATTCCTCCCTTTGACATTTAATAATGTCATAAACAAGTACATTGACTTGATTTCTATACATACTAACCATATAGTTTAACATTAAAATAAAAATCATAATTATTTTAAATTTTTCTCAATTTTCAGTTTTTCTCATTATTCTTTGTACATATCATCAACTGGGCTTTTGATCATCAGGGTTCACAGCCAGTGGCCTATTTTATCAAATAAAAACTTTGAATATACTGAAAACAATTACAAATCAATTGAATCTAAATATCACACCTTAAAACCAGTATTCTTAATCTATAGAAAAGTTGTTCCAACACTCTTAGATGATCTGGTTGAGAGAAAACATACATTAGTATTACAATATTTTCACTTAATACATTTGTTCTCTGAAATAATCCTGCTAATTCTTTCTTAAAATAGTTCAATCACATTTGCATAATCAATCAATTGGTTTTCTCATCTATATCCTCCTACCCCCCTTGTGACCATGTAATGGTCACACATCCTTACCTTCACCTCATCACAGCTCAACCGGGCAGAGAACGACGGAACACACCCCAAACATTTTTCTTTCTTTTTTTTCTTTATCACCTTTCGTCCTAACGTCCAGCCTTCCTAACTTATGTGTATGCCATTAACTTCCCCTGCGTTGTGTCTTAATCTATCCGCCCTCTGTTTGCGCGTCCTACCAAATCAAATGTGCACAAACAAAGACCATCAGTATCTATTGTTCAGTTCTCATCCCTGTTCCCCTCCTCCCAAACCAAACTACACATTTCCCAGAGGATCTTGCCTACACGTTTTGCACAGTCTCTGACCGGCTCCGCCCCCCCTCCCCTCTGTGCTCATCAGCCAACGGCCGTAGCCTTGTTTTAGGCCAGGTCTCATGACTCAGGTCTAGTCATCTTTTTGTCCCATGACCACCTGTCGTCAGACTTACAGACGGCTCTCTTAGTCTGGACTTTTTTTCCCCAAACCGGCGTACCACATCTGTTTACATAAGTCCAACCTGGCCCCCCCTCAGGGGTTTGGCAGAAGGCGGGGGCATCTAATGTAATGTATTCATTATGTGTCCTGCACCTGGGTTGTTTCGCATTCCCCCCCACTGAGCTGTGAAGACAAAAGCACATATGCAAATTCTGATCATATCTCAATCTAACAACTTGCAAGAGAAACCATTTTGACGAATCCATACAAATGTGTAATGAACTACTTAGCTTTTCAGACATCCTGTCCTGATGTATCTCAGCTTCCACCCTCACTGCACAAGTCCCCTCTCACCAGATCATGAAAAAATAGTTGGAAAAAAAAGAAAAAGACAAATAATCAAAACCAAACATCTCAGTAAACACATCCTTCAATCACATGTGTTGCAAACCACTTGTGAAACGTCCACACATACTGAAAAACATTAAAGGAATAAAAAAATAAAAATTAAATCAAATGCACTCAGCTCTATCACTCCTGTGGTGACTCTCACACACACACCATCACACAAACTGAACCAAGCATCCTGGTACCTGTAAACTGACACCTCCGAGTTTACATTGTCCTCTCCACAGGCACCTTTTCTCCTTTCATACAACACATTCAGGCCAGAAAATTAAAGATTAGAAAGAAAAGAAAAGAAAACCAACCATTTAAATTCGGAAACCCTCTTTGGAATGTACAATGAAATAGGAAAACCCTCTGTTTTAATGCAACTGTTTTGGTCACATGATGTAACCTGCCATTTCGTTTTACTTGTATTAGGAAATTGTGAAACAGTTACTAGAGTACTGCTTCAGCCCTTCTTATTTACTGAAACAAATGATACTAAATGATAAGCGATAATAATTCCAGTTCTATTTGTAGTATAAACCAAGTGTTTTGATATCCTTCTATTCAGCTAGACAAGCCAACAGTCCTACTATTTATTAACGTCGTTATTCTTTAATTTTAACTAGATATGGCTTGTAATCAAACGGTTCTCTGTCCTTTGGGCAGAGAACCTCTGAAATACTAAATGTGGTCTGCTGGTTCTCACAGCTGGTATTTGATCCTGACACAAGATAACATCCTGTAGTGAGAAAAGTTCCTCAGGCCCTGAGTTCCAGCTGCTTGGTATGCAAATATGCACGCTATTGTTAGGCTTTTACCAGATAACAGAATCGTGTTACGACCTGCCATCAACAGCCTCAATCACTCACTGAAATCAAAAGACACACAGACAAAAAACAGACAACAACTCAAATCATCCACAGATTACTAGTTAAACATTCACAAAGACAAAACCATTCAACCTTGTTTCACTCAACCCATACTTTTGCAAACAAAAAACTATCATTCAACACAAATCTCTCACCCACAACAAAACTCATTAGTCATCATTCAAATTTACAAACAATTGTTAGTTGTTCTTCCTCCCTTCTCTCAACTCAGGCTAATCCTGTCTACACTCATTTTCTGCACTCCTACCCTCGCTCTAAGAAAGGTCTAGTACCCCTTCTCAACCTGAAGTCACCCCGGCCTACTAGAACCACGATAACCCCAAGCTATTCCTTCAATCAAATAGTCAGCCATTCCCTAATGACTCCTATTGAATTTCCTTGCTCACATTCCAACTGTTTCCTGAATTAGCCCCACCTGTCTCTTAAAACTGCCTCCACCTGTTCTGTATTCCTGTCGTAAAAATAGCTCTTTCTGTTATCTTTCACCAACTGCACTCTCCAATCTTCACCTCTGACCCCTACTTCCCCTATCTGGCTTTAACTGCAACCATCTACAACAGGTTTATCATCCCCCGTGGCACTTTGTGACCCAAGCATACAGTCTCCCCTGAGGCCCTGTTGGCCCTCGGGCATAAACCTTATCTACCTTCTCCGTGAATACAGGCCCCCTGTAAATCATCAAAGATTCCTGCCGCTTCTAGGGGGAAGGCTAATCCCCCCCAGAGTTAAAATTAACATACATTTGCCTGTTCTTATCAACAGCCAAACACAGAGAAACTATGGACTGAACATAGCAACACTTTTATCAAAACATCACAATTATTGTAAACAGATTTACTTAATCATTATCAAAACATCAAACAAGCCTCCATCACTAAATTATCATTCCTTATGATTGGGCTTGTATCAAACTTCAATGTAACATCAGCCTATGTACATCAACAGTGCATTACAATCTGACATCTCAACATCAATGCATTCTATACAAGCATCTTAATTCAAGTCAAACAATAAGCTCCAGTAAATCACAACATCATTATTCCAAACTAAAACATCTTCTAAAATAATTTTACAACCTAAACAGATTTAAAAATTACAATTTAACACAACATTAACCAAGCAATCAATTTACAAACATAAACATTTCATCCAAGGCCATTTGTTCAACAAATAGCCTTATTTTCAACACAAATTCCTAGAAGTGGTTAGTTTCAAGTGTGCACCAAGACTCAGAGAGTTGTAAACAGGTCTGCCTGGGAATGATAACTATGTACAAATGTGATAAATGATTTTACTGCAGTCGTATTATTTATAATGCACCATTAAAGAACTCTAAAGAATGTACTAAAATCCCACTTATTACCCCGCTTTCCATTCATCCTTATCAAATTCCCCAATACTGCATTATCCCTCTAACACATCTAAACCACCAGCAACATGTCGTTTTAGTGTAGAGCACTTTCCAAACTCCTCTCAACTGCCCCCTCTGTTTAAGAACATACACTTGTGTAAAACAACATATTGCTTACTTGACAGATTCCACGTATATATTTTGTTCCTACTATTAAATGATACATTTACCCATAGCAGTCAAATTGTGTGTTTAACTTGATACAAGTAAACAAAATCATTCCCCACTATACTCACTGCAATGCTTGCAGTATAAACCCCCATTATTTTTCTCCTCCCAGCTAATATCACATGTACACATTCCCCCCTTTTTACACAAACCTGCAGTAAACACAAACACAAACAGACCCACTTCCAGAATATCTTTATAACACAGCAAAAATATAACGCACCATTGTCCCCTGAGCGAGTGAATGAAACAGCGTCCCGTCCCCAGAATAGCTCCCATACCAACGCGCATGCGCATCAGAGCAAATGATGTACTCCACGACAATGAACTAACTACAACCTCAAAATACTCCGTTTGGCCCTAATACATTGCAACGACGTCCACCGCACACTCTAAACACCTCTAACCATCATTTCCAAAACTCCGCCACACACACACGCCGCATGTATATCATAGAATAGCAGCATGCATGCTAATGAGCCTAGCCAGCTTTCTCTTTACCCAAGGGTGCACCGCGGTTCTCGCACAGAGCCATACACAACATTACGTCAGAGGCGTCCTACTTTTGCAAATAACTCTCAATCAACGTTATTATTTAACAATCGCTTCACGCTCCAATATCGCCTACCTTACCCCACCACGCCGCTTCCGATCATAACATTGCACAAGCTCTTATCACGGCACTACCCAATAAACGCACATTCCAGCTAAGTAGCTAGCCAGCATTATTCCGCTCATGATGTGAGGGTTCAACACACTCACCGAGATCCGCGCATAATGTGATGTTCCTACATGCGTTCGAGATCCGCGCATTCATCCAGTTCGCTCAGTACCATACCAAATTAACTTTCAAATCAACATTCACTCATCAAACATACTTGTAATATACAATCACACTCCTAACCATAATAAGAGCATTTTTTCCCCCTTAGCTGGCCAGCTGTAAGTACTTTATAACCACCAATACCAGCTTCTGGAACAGCGGTCCAAACATGCGAGTGAACGCTCCGATTTGCAGGGATTTCATATGGAGACTTAACACAGGAGAATCACGACCGTAAATCAAGACGGCTGCCCTTGTTCCAAATCGACGCCTGTAGATCCACTGTTGCTCCCAGACAGCCCACAAGCTCCGAAGACCCTACGCCATTCCCCAATTACGATCACCCCTTCCCTTGATTTGATCAAAAACCGCAAATCAGGGTCAAATTGTTTTGATGTACACGCACATAGCCCAATTCGATGTTGCAAGCATCAACTTAAAACAGTTCCTCTTAACAAGTTAGACTTCCCTCGCCTCCCATCAGCCTGGCGGGCGCCTGATTCATCCAATATGTATGCCCTCAGCACCATAGCTGTCTTCTTGGCTAATAATCATTGTTTAACAGAAGGTTTGCAATTTATCACACTTGTTTGACACATTTCCCATCTTATCGTGCTTACTTCCAGAGCGAGGGAAAGCTACTGATAACTGGACAATGTCACAATACAAGTACCTTCCTGCTAAAAACAATATATTAAGCCTGAAGCCCATCCTCTTTCCACCCTGAACTCGGCAGCAGTTTGAACAGCCCCTCTTACCTATTTATTTTGCTACAAGTCCTGATCCTAACGCAGGTCTGATAGCGATGTAAAAAACACCTTGTGCAATCCTTGCTCGATTCACTCTGTAACATGTCATACTAATACTGGACTTTCTTAATCGAACGCACCTATTCCCTAACCACATCCACCGTCACACTGCCCCATCCCCCTGCATGTAAAAAAAACCATACCATCCCCCTCTGAGCCTGGCTACACAACCAAATTCCAACCACTCTGCACCTTCTCTCATCCAGCCAACAAACCCCTGCACTGTAATCCCCTAATGCACATCGCTTCCACCCCGGTCCTTTTTACTGCTTGCTCTCAACACAGGAATAATGCAGGACGGGTCCAAAACGGCACCAATTTGTGGTATATTCTAAGTCAATACATGATTAGATTAATTACAGTGCATTGAGGTTGCTAACTAGAGGGAAGAATGATAGTGTGGTTCCTCTTATCTGACTCCAAATAGCCAGTAGAGAATAAAACGTGTAGTCAGACAACAAGAGTTCTATAGTTCAACTCAAATGATTTATTGCCGCGGGGCTCAAAGAGGTGAATATAGCATTTACATACAGGGATTATTTCATATTAAAACATGCTGTACAAATGATTGTTGAGGTTTACACATCAAACAAGTCTGTACACGAATAGCAGTCATGTTATGTCAATGAAGAGAGAATATACTGAGCATTACACATGAGTAAACCTGGTCAACAGATAGGGATCTGTACATGTTACACTAAACAACAATGGTTTCCATGATTTTACTCACATGTAGTTTGCCAGGCACATTTCTCTCGCGGAACAGTGGATCAGTAGAGAGAGGACCCAGGGGGTCTGGCCTACCTTCTAACGATGCGTTCTGGTTTATATACTCAAAATGATGTCATAAGTTGACTTGATTCATAGCCAATCAGTTACATTCTATATATATGGCGTTCTGTTCCAATTGGTTATCTTCTTTGGGGGCCGTCTGTCCCAAGATCTCCTGTCCGTGTGTTTTCCTGCAGCAACAGAGGGGGGTCTGCCTGGCCCCCTCCTTTTGGGCTGTGGCTTCTCGATGAGTTAACAGTTTTAACACTAGAACCTTTAGCTTTAATGTAATGAGTTACATATATATTCAGCATTAACCCAATGTGGCTTTGTCTATATTTTAATACCAAATTGCCTATATGAAATATCATAAGCCTGCTTTTGCCAGACTGAATTAATGGTTCTAATATTTAAAGCTTTACAAAAAGAGTGAAATAACACTCTTACTTTCATAACCAGTTTACATTCTAAATGACATTCAAATCCGTTTATCTAATAAGTCAGATAGATTAATATGATATTGTTTGAATTAGTTTCCATGTCTAACATCCTGTAAATACATTCTTCTTTTAGCAAGTTTGGGCTGGTCTGCCCTCTGTTCAGACCAGCTGTCCTCTGCCCCCAGCGGGGTGTGATCACCACATTAACATACAGTCAACTAGAGTTCCCCTACACTGAGCGTGGAAAGATCTAATCTTTCACATATCATAGATGTACTTAAGGCATTATTTGAATTAGCCATTATAAACATATTTGCAGTTTCAGTGATAACCCAACAGTGTGTTTTGTCTCTAATCTATAATTGTTTCATTTAGCCTCTTGCTTCTTGGTGCAACTGTCACCCCATAAAAAGGTGTTGCTTGTTCTCCCAAATTAACAGTTGTTTGAGTAGGGGTTGTCTAAAGGCTCTGCCAGAATGTGTCACAGACAGCTCAGCACAATGGGGGTTGGTTGAAACCACTTTGCTTTTAACAAGTACACAGAGCTTTTGCATATATTTCCTATACACAGACATATTTGGTTATGAAATGCCAGACAAGGGTACCACATTGGCATGCATTCTTTATTTTTTTACTAACATCTTAGTGCCTCATTAGCCTAGGGATTAAGGATACATGAAGTATTAACTACACCATAATAATATTGAGGTTTTGATCCATAGAAAGGTCTGTGCTACACAATTTCAGTTAGATTCGATTTATTGTCCTTTTGTTGTAATCACAGCGAGGGCCTTCCTCATTCCTCCTCATCCTCTCCCACATCCTCGCACGCTGCCAACGCTCCATTCAACACAGCTGTCACCCATCCCCTCATCAACACAGCTGTCACTCATCCACTCATCAGCCAGAAAGTACTTCAGCTGGCGGATCCTGTCTTCTCGTAGTGGGAGTGTTAAACTACCTTCCAAGTAAGAAGACTGAACCTAAGCCTTGCTGTACTCATTGATATTTCCTGATCTAACCCTTGTTCTCCGTGTGCCTAGGACCTCCTGTTCCAGTACCTTCCCGTGCTGGCTGATACTGCACAAAGGAGTGCTCCTGCTCTCACCCCGACACAGCCTCTGTCTACCTTCTCCCGGACTGCACAAGGAGTGCACCTGTACTACCCCCCAAGAAAATTTTCCATACCTGTCTGTCGCACATTCCATCTGTCAAAACTGTCTGCTTGTGGAACTACATTAAACAACCTTAAACCGCTCCATTCTCTCTCCTCCTGTGTTTGCTATTGGGCTCCGCCAAATCCCCTCCTCACACCTTTAATTTTGCACTCATGACATTTGTTGCTTGCTGTTTAATCAACATCGAAAGACCCCCCACTTCCTCCCAGACACCCATTCCAAGGGCCTGTTCGCTTTCCAGGTCTCTCTCTCTCTCTCTCTCTCTCTCTCTCTGTCTGTGTGTCTCTCTCTCTGTCTCTGTCTCTCTCTCTCTCTCTCTCTCTCTCTCTCTCTCTCTCTCTCTCACAGCTTGGAATGATGGAATCATCATTGCCCATTCTTTCTCTAGAACAATACAGATTGACAAATGTTTCATTATGCACTATACAACTAAGGTTAATAAGTTATAATTAAGATATCAATTGTATAAGATTTATTTAGGATAACTAAAGACAGGACATTACTAAAAGTTGACACTCACAGTAATTTCTTCCAGAACAATCTTAAAATAGCAAAGGATATATGGTTGATCATTTGTCTATATCGTGTCTGTTTGTTCTCTCTCTCTCTCTCTCTCTCTCTCTCTCTCTCTCTCTCTCTCTCTCTCTCTCTCTCTCTCTCTCTCTCTCTCACACCTTTGTAAAACACTCATGAGACCAAAAAAAAAAAAATGCCTTTGAAAACAATATGTAAAGATATATAAGATGGTATATATATACATATTGTTCACACTATGGTGAGGCATAAGACATGGTGTTTACAGATTCAAGTGGGCTGGGCGATATGACGATAACGATAATTATGGCAATATATTTTAATAGTCGATATCGGAAAAAATATATATCGATTTTTTGTGTGTGTGTGTTAAACCCAGAGACAGTGGACAGACTTGTCTTTCTTGCCTGCAACTTAAAGTAATGGCTTTGCTTGTCCAAATGACAATACTGACCAAATTGTCCATTTATTTTGTTTGCTTTCTAATGTAAAATACAGTTTGAAACCGTCTGTACACAGTAGGCTATGTGTGCTAGCTAAGCAGAGCTAGTCTCCAGTCACGAGTCACGGTGCACATGTGCGGTGGTTTGTCCACCAAAAAAGCGCCAAAAGATAGAAAAAAACTAGCAGAGCCAGAACTGTTCAACTCCCCTGGTGCCACAACCAGCAGAGAAGCCTGTTTACTTTCGCTTTCAAACCAGCTGCAGCCTGAGAACTGGCCCCGTTCCCCGTACCTGGATAACTGAGTTAGCCGGATAACTTTCGGTTAAGTCTGACTTAAGCCGGACTTTCCCGTTCCCCGTACCTGGATTGTCCAAATCACCATGACAACAGATCCAAAAGTTTGAGCCTGGTCGAGAGCAGGGTTAAGTTCAAGTTAGCCGGATGAAGCACAGCCACGCCCCCGCAAAGAAGTGACAGCTCTTTCCTGAAATTATTCCCACAGTCTAGGATCTGCTTTATACCATTCTGAATTACGTTTTTGTGCTCCATTCTTCCAGAGGGGGCTTTTGAAATGTAAAATAGACCCAAAATGCTGATACTAAATTCACTTTGTCCTAAATAATGCACGTTATATATACCGTGGCGCTCGCTCGGTGCGATGTACACATTATGTGGTTATTTTAACAACGCGCAGCATTGCAAATGTGAATCCCGCGGGGATATTTTTAATGATTGAAACCTATCGCTCGTTTGGCTCTGATTCCTTTCATATTCTCCGCTGTGGATGTTTAATGGAGCGCCTGGATTGTGTTTCATTCAAGCATAAAATTGAAGTGTCTATGCGTGGATTGTGGATCTTGTCTCGTTCATTAATGTATAAACAATGAATTTATCCCATCTGGCACAGTGGCGCAGCGGTAGTGCTCAATCCTGGCAACCCAGTGACCGGTGTTCGAAACCCTGTGTTTCCAATATAATTTTTTGGAATATAATATTAATGATTATACGCCAAAGTAGCCTAGTTTTAAGTTAAAATATTATAAATCTACATGCATTGAGGATGTCATTCTTTATATAGCTCTCAACATGCACCAAATTGAATTATTCCTACATCGCAAAAAAGAAGGGAAAGACTAGGTTTCGAACCCCGGTCGTCTGCGTGAAAGTCAAAAGAAGAACCCGTTACACCACAGTGGAGATAAGTAAAAGATCGACCATACATCAATCAATGGGAAGAGAGCCGTATCGTTATTTTGTATAACAGTTTAACTAATTATTTTCGCTAGCAAGATCTCATTTGATTATTCAATCCAGCAGGCAAGTTTAAAGAAATATAATCTGATTGATTGAGGTAATGAGGGACTTAAAATTAGCCTATAGATAACGCATTTAACTTGTCGGCGAGGCGATTGAGCCGTACTGCAATATGTTAATAAAGTTTTAAATCAATAAATCAATCAATGCCGCTAGAGAATCAGGATCTCTGCTATCGATACGTGCTGGCTTTTCAACTGGAGCGGCCGCGCGCACTTATCCTGGGTCTCAAGTCTGGCTTGAGTTAACGAGACTGAATCCACCTTCGAGGAACAGGAAAATCCCGGCTTCAAACATCGGGTTAACTGAATCTGGATAATGACATCTTGATCGACTTAGTTGAACCAGGTACGGGGAACGGGGCCCTGGTGTGAGGGGCTGTAACACTAAAGATGGCGGCAAAATAAACATACATCTGTTGTTTAAAAAAAAAAGAAATATATATATATTTTTATACTTATAACAATATCGATAATTATGGATATCGCGTGATATGATATTGTTATCAATATCGTTATCGCAATATCATTTTTGGCCATATCGCCCAGCCCTACAAGTGGTTATAGTGTAACAGAGTATTTTCTGTTTCCCAAATAATAGATTCTTATCAAACTGGTGAACTACACGCCTGTAGCCCTTAAAGCTGCTAAAATACACATTTTGTTCACTGTTTTGTTTCTAGAAGTAGAGCAGGTTGGAAACCTACTCTCCCCAAAACCAAGACTTCTCCCCAAGCAGAAACAATTTATGAGTAACACATACCTACTCCCATTATGGGCGGTAAGTGTGTACACAAAATTAAAACATACACATTCTCTCCTCAAGTAGATGGTTTTTTTTTGGGTTATCAATGAATACTTTTTTTTACATGTATTAACTCTAGAATTGCCACAGTTATATTATTGTACTTGGCCATCGCGTCCCGCTCTTAAGCCATACCGAGATATACCTCATCTCATGTACCTACTGTACACCATCAACGAAAAACAAATACACCCACCACCTGCCAGGCCCCGCCCCTATAGAGGCGTACTATAAAGTACTAGGCGTGGTCACCACTCACTCTTCCTCTATTTCGTTTCCATCATAGCGGTCGCAAGTCGCCCTATGTAACTAGTGCTATGAAAAGATTAGAGAAATTGCGTAATGTTGAATGCTTACCGGAGGTTTGCTTACCCCTGGAATCTTCGGGGCATGTTTCAGCGACACGTCAGGCCTATTCTGATGTTTCCTCGTCTTGTGGCAGCAGATCGAGGAACAGCGTGCGAGGTTGGCTATCGAGCCGGCTCGCACACAGGTGAGCCCTGTGTCATCAGGCATTGATGCTAGTGTTAGTAATGCTGGTTTGTTTTGTTACACAACCATGTTGTGTGTCGGCGCCAGGGGCGGGATGGTTTGGTGAACGTTTCACTGCAGTGGACGGGTTCCAAGCGTTCCTGGAAGCGTGCTGCTAATTTTCTGTCCATAGTAGCGTTGAACGCTATGCTTAGTGGGCTACTGTTTTGTTCTGTCTATCTGCTACGAGAATGTCTGTCTATGCTACAGTTTTCTCTCCTCTCAACCATTCATGCTGACGGTCAATCGGTGTCTATTGGGGGAGTAGTGCGGGGGGGCTTTGTTTACCTTCATGGGTAAATGGGCTTAAGGTCTGGGGCTGGTGTGCTGTTGTGAATATTATGAATGAATGCGGGACTGGTTCTCTCTGGTCCGCCTCCCCTTAACGTTGTGTACATGGGCTTGCTCATTCTACAGTATTTTCGTGGTGTTAGTTCTTTTATTCATTAACCCCTTCATGGTGCACACCACAGTGGAGGTTGCTGTTTGCAACCACCACTGGTGCTCCGTGTTAACATCAGTCCTTTGCTTTTGACATATTGAAACAGTGCCCCGCCCGGCCGCTTATAGCTTATCCGCAACAGTAAGTTACTTCCGGGGTAGGCCTGATTGGCCCCGACAGGCACGTGACGCGCAACTTTCTCTGCCGCGCGGTACGCTCCGCGGAGCCGAGCGGCAGAGCTTGCGGAATTACGTAACCGTCCAAATACGCCATGACTTTCATTCGGCGCTTCAGCTCACCTGGCAGAGCAGCGGTCCTGCGATCCTGCGGTCCGTTGTTGGTGAGTTCGAATCCCATCAAATCTTTTTTTTTTAACGTGATTTTATTTTTAACATGTATTCTTTCGCCGGTTAAGGTTAGGCATGGTTAAGGTTAAGGTTAAGGTTAGGCATTGTTTCGGAGTTGGTTAAGGTTAGAACGGTTAAGTTTAGGCGCTGTTAAGGAGCTGGTTAAGGTTAGAGTTTGTCTTAGAGAATGGCAATATTCTTTCTATGGTTAAGGTTAGGCATGGTTAAGGTTAAGGTTAAGGTTAGGCATTGTTTCGGAGTTGGTTAAGGTTAGAACGGTTAAGTTTAGGCGCTGTTAAGGAGCTGGTTAAGGTTAGAGTTTGTGTTAGAGAATGGCAATAGACAGCCTATTTCCGCGCGACAGCTCTCAGCAGCCTCGTTGCGCGTCCTGAGTTTGCCGCGTCACGTGCCTGTCGGGGCCAATCAGGCCTACCCCGGAAGTCACTTACTGTTGCGGAACAGTTACACGCCGCCCGGCCGACGCCATGAGGTGGGTCGGCCTGGCGAGTGGCTGGTGGGCTGCTAAAGCCTGTACCGCCACGGTATGGAATTGGCAGCGATTAGTAACTGTGTTCGAATTGCTGTTTTTTCTATAAAAAAATGGTGTCTGTTGGCGGGGCCTTGAGGGCCAGCCGATGTCGACACATCGCACGAGGTTGTTGACGTTATTAGCTTTGACCTAGCCGCAAGCTATAACCGCTTAGGGTTCCCCTCTCCGCAGAGGATTTTGGTCTTCTGCTGGAGCGCGGGCGGTATTGTCCTAGGCCCCACACCGCCTCACACCGCGCAGCCAGAAGAAGAGAGAGCACGGCCTCGTCAGCGGCGATGACGAGGCCCTCGACAGGCGGCCATGTTTTCCCCTCGACAGGTGTCCACAAGGCCGACAGCCTTGGCGGCCGAGGGATCGGCCATGTTGGATGGGCTCGGCTTGAAAAACAAGCCGTCGCCGTCCTGCTGCGAGCAGCCCGCTCTCCGATCACTCCCTCCCCCAACGCCAGCGGAAAAAGGGGGCTCTGATTGTTTCCTTTGGCTGCGGGGCGCATGCCTTCGTTGAAGTGCGGGCGGCCCCACTTTTCGCTTCTCATGGGGACAGGGACTGACACCCAGTTGATGGCTGAGCCTGGGTCTGTCCGTGAGAATGTTGTGCTGTCAAGCGGCTCCCACACCATAAGCTGTGTTGGTTGAGCCTGGTGTTAGGTCTGTCAACTATAAGTGTTGTCAGCAGGGGGGCTCGAAACCTTTTGAGGCACACAGTGCGGGCTTCCCCGGCCTCGCCTTCGCCAGGCCAGGTATCATGTTGGTGCCTCCCACTCCTGAAAGATTGGCAGTGGTCTCGCAGGCGCGCGTGATTTGGGTGGTAGTAATATCACTGCAGGGCTACGGTGTGTAGGAACCCATGGGGTCCTCACGCCTTGCATGTCCGGCTGCAGAACAACTCCTCAGCATGTTCTGGAGGGGTGTTCAGTGGGGGGGGCTTTTGTCACCTAGATTGTCAGCTTCCCCCGTATCAAACCGGCCCTTTCTGTCGGGGTCCCCCCTTGGGTGCGATTGCCTCGTGGGTAGTGTCAGGTTCCGACCCGACTCCACGGAACGCTCTGCTCGCAAGGGTCCAGGGTTGGCTACGCACAGCGGCTGGGACCGGGCCGACTATCGACAGTTCCTGGCGGACCTGCGCCACATGGCGGCGGGTGCGTTGGGAGTGTCATAACATATGACTACGGCAGTACCATATGTCGAGGTGGATGGAGAGAACGCTGAGGCGGGGACTTGTGTTTACACAACCCCACCCGTTTTCGGGTTTGGTACAGACCCTATTGTCAGGGTCACCAGCAGTGACAGCTCTGGTCAACGAGATCCAATCTCTGTGGACGAAGCAAGCCATCGTCGTGGCGTTCTCCTCCCGGTGTTCTCTGGTGCCTGAGAAATCGGGAGGGGGGGTGTCAGACCCATGCTGGACCTGTCCCATCGGAAGGTTCAGCATTTTTTGGATCGTCTCCTACCTGTTGAACACTGTCAGGTGGGGGTCTGGTTCTCCTCCATAGACCTGTAGGATGCGTATTCGCATCTCCGATCTTCCATCCTAAGGCTTACCTACGCTTCCTTTGCAGGGTTAGCGTATGAGTACCAGAGGCTGCCGTTCGGTTTTCTCTGGCTCCCCACATCTTCACCAAGTGCGTGGAGGCCGCACTGGGGCCTCTGCGTCATCAGGGGTTACGAAGTGTATTCTGCCCTGACGACGTTCTGGTCCTTCGCGGTCAAGGTGGATCGTCGGGTCTCGTACCAGGCAGGTCCCTACCAGCTTGGGGTTTGCTGTAGACTGGAAGTAGAGTACTCCTCTTCTCAGTCAACGGTTGGAGTGCTATGGGCATCCCTCTCATTTACATTTACATTTACATTTAGTCATTTAGCTGACGCTTTTATCCAAAGCGACTTACAAGTTCTGTGCGACAAGACAGCAAGAAGGGTATAACTCTATCAGCTGAGTAACAATGTTCATCAAAGTGTTGCGTGTTACAGTGTAGGTTAGTTTATTAGGACAAGTGCATGACATTAAGGTTAGTCGGGGTTAGATTTTTTTTTTTTTTTTTTTTTTTTTTATCATTTCAGATAATGGTTGAAGAAGTGAGTCTTTAGTCGACGGCGAAAGATTGGACGGGATTCGGCTGTCCTAACTGGGATGGGTAGTTCATTCCACCATTGTGGGGCAAGGACTGAGAATAGGCGGCTTCTCTTTGATGACCCTCCGGGAGCTTGGATAGGAGTAGATCTGAGGCGGCCAGAAGACGCAGAGCGTAGGGGTCTTGAGGGTGTGTAGTTAGAGACCATTGACCGGAGGTAGGCGGGAGCGGTTCCCTTTGCCGCACGGTATGCTAGGTCGAGGGCCTTGAAGCGGATACGTGCAGCAATGGGGAGCCAGTGCAGGTCCCTAAGAAGTGGGGTGACATGGGCTGACTTCGGTAGGTTTGAGATCAGGCGGGCCGCTGCATTTTGAATGAGTTGAAGAGGCTTGGTGGCAGTGGCCGGGAGGCCAGCTAGCAGTGCGTTGCAGTAGTCGAGGCGGGAGATGACTGTTGATTGGACGAGGAGTTGGGTGGCTTCTTTTGTCAGGAAGGGGCGTATCCTTCTGACGTTGCTCAGGAGGAATCTGCAGGTTCTGGTTGTCGCTGCGATGTGAGCAGAGAAGTTCAACTGGTCGTCGAGGACAACACCAAGGTTCTTGGCGGTCGGCGACGCGGTCACAGCTGCATTCTCGACTGTGATGGAGAGGTCGGTCAGGGGGGAGGATTTGGCCGGCAGGTGGAGCAATTCTGTTTTGCTTAGGTTCAGTTTGAGGTGGTTGGTCGTCATCCAGGCGGAGATGTCGGACAGACAGGCCGAGATCCGCTCAGAGACGTGGATATCTGAGGGAGGGAAGGAGAGGAAGAGTTGAGTATCATCGGCATAACAATGATATGAGAAGCCATGAGATGTGATAATGTTACCCAGTGATTTAGTGTAGAGGGAGAAGAGAAGGGGTCCTAGGACCGAGCCCTGGGGGACACCCGTCCGGAGGGGGCGGGTGGCCGACAGAGTCCCTCTCCATGACACTTGGTAGGAGCGGTCATTGAGGTATGATGTCAGCCATGTCAGCGCAGATCCAGCCACTCCCATTCCTGCGAGGGCCGCGAGGAGGATCTGATGGTTGACTGTGTCGAAGGCTGCAGATAGATCTAGGAGAATCAGGACAGAGGAGAGGCCTTTCGCTTTTGCTAAGTGAAGTGCCTCTGTGACCGCAATGAGGGCCGTTTCTGTGGAGTGGCCAGTCCGGAAGCCAGACTGATTGGGGTCTAGGAGGTCATTCTGTAAGAGATAAGCAGTAAGTTGGTTGGATACAGCACGTTCAAGTGTTTTAGAAAGGAAGGAGAGAAGAGAGACAGGGCGATAGTTGGCTATGGCGGTGGGGTTCAGGGTTGGTTTTTTTATGAGGGGCGTGACTCTGGCTTGTTTTAGGGAGGTGGGGACCACCCCCGAGTTGAGTGAGGAGTTGATGGTTGCAGTTAGGAATGGGAGGATGTCCGGTGCTATGGTCTGGAGGAGTGGGGAGGGTAGCTGGTCCAGCTGGCATGTAGTCGGACGGTTCGACGTTACCAGTGTCAGGGTCTCGGCTTCTGTAATGGGAGAGAAAGATGACAGAGTGAAGGATGAGGTTCTCGATTCAGCGTTTGGAATGGGTGGGGGTTGGGAGAAGGAGCTGCGGATGTTCTCCACTTTTTCCTCAAAGAAGATCGCAAAGTCTTCGGCAGAAAAAGATGAGGGAGGAGGAGGTGGGGGGGGAGTCGACACGCTCGGGAGATTCCGTCCTAGGACGGTTACGGCGCTGTCTCACGTCACGTTTTTCACCGACGCCTCCCTCGCTGGAGACGCGTCGGGCCAACGCAGTAGGGGGCAGCTGGCAAACCATGCTGCCCGGTCTGCGCTACGTTCAATGTGTTGGTATTGAAAGCGGTCCTTCTGGTCCTCAAACGGTGTTGATCAGGACGGACAATACGACGTCAGTGTCGTATATCGACAGACAGGCAGGAGTACGCTCCCCCCGTCTGCACCGGGCGGCGGGCGGCTGGCTATGGGCGTCCTCCATCTGCGCGGCCTGAGGGCTTCCCACATCCCCGGCAGGGTGAATGTGGGTACAGGTGTACTGTCGCGGGGCGGTCCTCATCCTGACGGGTGGGGATTACGTCCGGACATAGCCAGGCAGGTCTGGGACCGATGCCGTGCCGCCTGGGATTCTTTCCCCGTACATCTGTTAGGTCAGTTGTTGGGACGGGTACGTTGAGGAGCGCAGGTCCTTGATCCTGATTGCGCCGGACCGGGACGCAGCTGTGTGGTTCCCGGTCCTGATCCAGCTACTGGTAGCTCCGCCATGGCCTATTCTTTGGTCAGCGAAGGCCCTCACTCAAGCACACGGGTCGCTGTTCAGCACCCGGGGTTGTGCCAACGTCTGATGGTTTGGCTGGTGAGAGGATGGACCCTTCTGTGGTTGATACCATCCGGAATGCGCATGCTCCCTCCACTGTCGCGCTTACGCGGGCAGATGGCGTATGTTCCAAGAGTGGTGTAAGGCGGGGGGCAGGGACCGGTGTCCTGCCCCCTGGATACTGTCCTTGTTACCTCCAGTCTCTCCGTGATAGACTGTCGGCTTCGACGGTGAGGGTATATGCAGCAGCTATATCCTCTTATCATGAGGGATTTGAGGGTGATGTTTTGTTCAGCCACCCTCTTGTGAAGCGTTTCCTGCTTGGCGCCCGACGCGTTAAGCCGGTAAAACGCTCTTTGGCTCCGAGTTGGGATCTTCAATTGGTCCTCGGTCGGTTGTCCTTGGCCCCGTTTGAGCCTCTTGATCAAGCACCGTTGGAACGGCTGTCGTTCAAGACCGCGTTCTTGCTGGCCGTCACCTCCGCTGAACGCGTGGGTGTGCTTTGTGCTCTCTCGGTACGACCGGAGTGCCTGTCTTTCGTTCCGATTGCGGTGCCACTCTGCGGCCTACTTCCTTCCGCTCCAGGGATATTGTGGTTCAGGCATTTCATCCACCTCCTCACGCTAGTGAGTTGGAGGCGGGCCTTCACCTGTCATGTCCGGTCCGTGCTTGGGGATTTACCTCAGCCGTACTCAGGGCCTCAGGGCTACCGATCAGCTTTTTGTCTGTTACGGTGGTTCTCGTGCCGGTAAGGCACTATCGAAACAGCGCCTGTCCCATTGGTTGTGCGAGGGCATTGCCCTCTGCTACGCGTTGGCCGGGCTGGAGGGGCCTCGGTGGAGGACATCTGTGCTGCAGCTTCATGGTCCTCCCCGGGTCCCTTCGTAAGGTTTTACCTCATGGACATGACCGGGGGTTCTGTCTCCCAGGCAGTTCTGGGGTCTGTGGCCTTTCCTGCTTCCCGTCCTTTGGTAGGGTAGCAGGGGTGTGTGGGTATGGGCCACAGTGTGTTGGGTCACACGTGGTTCCGCCTGTGCTGTGTGTTCAAGGGGTTCTAGTTCCCTCTTGCTCGCACTCGGGTGGAGTTGACTGCACTTAGGAAGGATGGGGTGACTCCCCAACCCCTTGACGTGGGCTTACGGGTCCTCAGGGGGTGCATCTGTCGGGCCTCGCGTCCGCTCTACCCCATATCTCGGTATGGCTTAAGAGCGGGACGCGATGGCCAAGTACGATAATATAACGACAGGTTATGTATATAACCTAGTTATATGAGTGCTGGCTAAGCGTCCCGCTCTTAAACAGCCCTGAGTTCCCTTGGGGAATCTTTTCCTGGAAACGGGTTTTTTACGAGGAAGAGTGAGTGGTGACCACGCCTAGTACTTTATAGTACGCCTCTATAGGGGCGGGGCCTGGCAGGTGGTGGGTGTATTTGTTTTTCGTTGATGGTGTACAGTAGGTACATGAGATGAGGTATATCTCGGTATGGCTTAAGAGCGGGATGCTTAGCCAGTACTCATATAACTAGGTTATATACATAACCTGTCGTTATGTACAATAGCAACGATAAAGAAGTGCCAACCACATATTATTATAATAATTCATCCAGTTTTCTTTTAAGTGTTTTGGTTAATCAGAGTGTTTACCAATCGTATATTATATTTTTTTTGTTCCAAGTGTTATTTTTGATTACATCACTAACAAAATAATAAAAGAAAAAATACGAATTTAATCAGATTAATCACTTTATTCAAATTGAGGATTTAGTTTGAGGATATAAAAATAAATATATATAAAAATAAAATTATCAAGACCCCACCAGGTGGGCACCTAGTGACCCCGCCCCCCACATCGCCAGCGTATTCGGACAAAGGCCCCTCAGCCGAGCGGGCCCTGTCCTCCCCAACAGTACACCGCCTGGAACACAGGCCCTGCAACAGGCAGACAGCATGGTCGTAACACACAAGAGTTAACCAACGGAAGCAGGCAGTGCACTGGGAAAAAAGACCAGGCAACAGGCTGTCAACCCAAGCCTGGAGACTGCGGACGAGGCAGGCGCCAGAAAGGACAGCTGAAAACAGCCGCCCCGGCGGAAGGGGCGTATGCTGGCGTTGTCGCATAACCAAGCCTCCATAGAGAAGGCCGATACGATCGGCAGACGTCATGAACGTGCAGGGGCACCCTCAACCGGAGAAACCGGGAGTTGACACTGCAGCAACACACCAGAGAACCAACCACCTAGGCATTACCCCATGCAACGGTTGGTCCCATAACCCCTCAGGAAAGAAACCCCAAAAACACACCTGCGGCACTGCCGCAGCCCGCGTTCTGGTTTCCAACAGGGCTATCCCGGGCCTACGTGTCAACGAACATTATCCCGGACCGGGCCCGGTGATACGGGGGGCACAGGGTCCCCTGAGGAGGTTAAAACCACCACAACAGGCCCCTCAGCGCCAAGCGCAAGAGAAGAGCGCAAAAATGGAAGACCAGCCCCAGCACCCCGCACTCGGTATTCCCAGGAGGTCACCCAACCAAGTACCAACCAAGACCAACCCGCACAGCGGCCGAGATCCGACGAGATCGGGCGCGTACAGGTCGGCACGGCCGTAAGCCATTACGACAGTGCAGAATACAACGCACCTAACAAGGGTTCCATAACGCTCAACCCTGTGACACCCGGACCGACCCAGCATTTTTCCCCCTGAAAAAACCCCAAGTCCCTCAGGGTACCAGAACAGCAGATCTGCATCCCCAGCGGACAACGGGTGCAACTGATCTGGACCAGCGCGACCAGAACCAGTCCCGTGCCCTAATCACGCCGACCTGCCAACCCCAGGAGAAGGGGCAGATATGCGTGTTGATCCCAACATAAAAAGAAGGCGCCACCCAGACGTGTCGGTATGAACCGCGCCCGGTGGCCCACCCCTAGGGCGTGAGACCCTTCCCCATATGTCCAGACCCATTCCGTCATCATCCCCTGATATGAACGGGAACCCATCGACAACCACACAGGGTGTCGGAAGAGGAAAAAAAACCCATCCCAATTGCTTCATAAAAACGCTGTTTCACCCAAGCAATCAAGGCGCGCCAGTCAGCCAATGCCCCAAAAGCACATCCTGAGCTAGCACTATGTGTGCGTTTGGACATACCCACATCAACAATAGGCCCAGGGAAACGACAAGAGGGGCGAGATGCAATCAACTCCATGAATGAATGAATGAAAAAGTTTACCCAACAGACTGCAGAAAGGGTATAACCCAGTACGGCAATACACACAATAGGTTAAGGGGAGGCAGACCTGAGAAAAGACGTTAGTCTTGTTTCCATCAGGGACCCTCATTTCCAATCCATCATAGACACATTCAACTCTTTATAAAAATAAAGAAAAGGCATCACCCGTACGACCCAACTGCACAGCTGGGAGTAAAAACCCTGTTTTCACATGATTTCAATCCAGTCACTCTTTTTAATCAGAGTGTAAGACCAGACCCTCCCAGAAACACCTTCCCACATGAGACTATGGTCAAGAAAAAGATATGTAAACTGTGAGTCACGTGACCAATTGACTCAAGTTCGACACATAAACCGGGCGCAGCAGAACTGTGAGCCCTACGCCCAACCTCGACATCTTTAAGACACCAGCTCATGGAAGGCGTCGCCATAGCAACACTGCTACAACGGGCGGGGAAAACCTACCGGATCCTGTCATGTAACAGGAGTCGGTAGAATACCCCTCCCCCCCCCCCCCCCCCCCCCCCTGCCAAGCACTGGCTTGGCCCTGACTGGCTCAGCAGAAGAGATCAAAAATCCCCTAAACCAATCAAGTGGGAAAGGAGGGGTTTATTCGACACCCCCTCCCGAAAACACACCCATAATCCCTACACACAGAAAAACAACCGTAGCCATCTTGAAAAACCTCCGGTAGAAAGCAAAGCATAGCGAAGCTAATACAATGTCCGCTACCCACAAAATGTGTAAAAGGTTTTACAACAAAACACAAGTCGCCTGTGCGTGAATCCTATACCCATTGCCTATGTCGTAAATAGGAAAAAAACGCTGATCGAGAGTAAACGGCTAAGCCGTGAAATGTGTGCGTACGAGTATTACTGCAACTAAACAACACAGCATTGTGAAACACATATACTTAGTTAAAGCAATGGAATAACACCAGTTCTAACTGCATGTGGAGCATCAAGCTAAATAGAACCTATTACCGAGTGTACGTTGCAGACCTTGCTTAACCTCGTAACACAACACAACTCATCCCACAATGTGAAAAAGGGCAGATTCATATATACACAACCCCCCACCATATGATTTGTTTGAAGAAACACACAGTTTGTTCGGCCAAAACACAGTCCCCCTCCATCGGGGAACTTTTTTATTTAATAACTAAAACGTGTCAAGGCACAAAATCATAGAGGGGCCGGGGAGGGTGTAGGAGAGGGGACACAGAGGGGAAAAAGTCACTCCTAACGGCGTCTGCCACCTCGCGCCGCTCGAGTCTTGCCACCCCGAGGAGCCCCGGAGGGACGGTAGGTTACAGTCTGCTGGACACGACGTTCCCTACCGTCTCCTCCGGTCTGGGATGGGCCGGCGGTGGCCGAAGCGCTGTGTCGTCCCCTGGCCCTCTTGGCAGGGCCAGCAGCGGCGGCGGAGGCAGTGGTAGCGGCGACGGAGACAGCTCGACGTCGCGGAAGCCTTCTGCCTCCACCGGCAAGGACGGGAGGCGGAAAATGGGGTTGGAGAATGGACCTCTCCTCTGCCATCTCTCTGCATGTTGAGGTCATCAACCGCAGGGCCTTCCCGAACAGGCCAGCGTCGGAGAGGGCGGCCGTCAGAAGAGGAGCTCTCTTCTTCTCTGGCACACGGGCCTGCTCCAGCCAAAGGTGACGCTGGCCCAGGGTGGCCAGGGCGCGCACTTTCCCCATGGCTATGGCCAGCACCTGGGAAAGGTGCAGGACAGCTCCCGCAGCCTGGGTGATCTGATCGCATTTCACCTCGGTCAGATCCGTGCCGCCCGTCATTATCCCCGATACAAATCTAGCCAGGTGGGCGATGTTAGACGCCGCAGCCAGCGATTGTGTACCAGCGATAAATGACTGGTCACCCCAATAAGCCAATCGCCTAGCCGATTTCCCCTGGAGGACCGGCTTGCATAGTGGTTCCCACACCATATCCGGACAGAGGAGCGCGGCCATCGGACTGTCAAGCCGAGGCACGCCCTCCCCCATACCTTTGACCAACCCCGCTACCCGCGTAACTGGTACGTAGGTAGGAGTTAGTCCCATGATGTTGGTCACCGCCTGACCCCGACGAACATAGGCCCCCATCGATGGGAAAAATGGGTAGACAACGTCCACCCCTCTCACTGGGGGACGCTGCCGTTTGCGGTGGCGGCTACCGCCATGAGCTCGGAAAACAAGGCCCGCAGTTCCCCCTGCGAACCTTCCTCCACCGACCCCGCATCCCTCACATACAGCAGGCTGCGACTGGTCAAGGAGCCACAATCCGATGTGGCCGACAGTAGGGCATCCTGCCGATGAGGCCAAGGTGGTTCCTCGACATCCTCGAACAGGGCGCCCCATGGAGCCATTTCCCCCCCCTCCGGGGTCTCCTGAGGAGGGATACTCTCCTCCACGGGGCCCTCATACAAAAATCCGTCCGCCTCGTCCATGAAGTCCTCAGTCTCCATCGGAAATCCCGAGCCGGACGCATCTTCGCTGGTCTCCAGCAGCTCCCCAAACCCAGGCCGTTCGCGTCTGCACGCCACCATCTTGCGACGCGAGCGAGCAGACGCGAAAAGTTTGCGTCACAAATCCCCTGGCTCCGAAACGACCCCCCGTTCACCAACGGGCGATTCCCCAGAACCAGAGGAACCAGAGTCGAGATCAGGCCATTGCCGGAGCGACGGCACCGAACCCTCGGCTCTTCGGTGAGGCAAACTATCCACCGGCAGTCTCCCGGGCTGGGTCAGCAACCACGAGAGTGGCAACAGCCCAGCACCGAGGCGCACGACGGAGGCGGGAATGGAGAACCGGTGGTGAAGAGTAGGTCTAGCGGGTCTACTCTCCGCGGAATACATTATGACCCAACCTTTTCTTGTACAACAGATGTGAGAGAAGAAAAGATTAAGCACAATGTAAACCAGTCACAACTCTTTTCAACTAACAACACGTCAAGTGGGGTACTACCGAGGCACTTCCTTGTGGTGAAAGCGAGAAGGAGGAGAGCAGGTGACCACACACCTGCTTATGAAGGTAAGCTGATGAGGGGTGTGGTCAGACTAATACTGGTATTAAAGGTATATTTTGTGGAATTTTATTCAGTGCGCGTGCACGTACGCGAGGGAGTGCAGTGTGATGCCAAGCAGAGCCCCTAACCTGATCTTTTTTGTATTTTGGGCTGTAAAATTGTCAAAGAATGTCTGAGGAGTAAGTGCTTTTGGCTTTTTTCCTTTGTTACCTCAGATGTTCAACATACATGTATGTGTAAGAATGTGTAATAACTAAGGCTGTCAAAGTTAAAGCTTTATTAACGCATTAACCCACAATTATTTTAACACTGCTATTTTTTAACCCAATATTAATGTAAAAAAAAAAAAAAAAATTTTTACCTGAGCTCTTGGGGGGCCACATCAAATGACGTGGCGGGCCGGATTTGGCCCGCAGGCCGTGAGTTTGACACCTATGTTCTAGAACATTTGTGATGAGTATGATGTCATAATAGACATTCTAGAACATTTGTGATGTCACAGTAGGATGTCATAATCAAACATTCTAGAACATTTGTGTTCTATATATATTCAACAATTCTCTACACTGCCGGAAATTCTAAAGAAGAAGAAGAAGAAAATCTCATTGTGCATCTTGAAACAGTACCGAACAGGACTGAACAGATAGACTAAACAACATAGATTGAAGCCTGCATTTCTCAACCAATGTTCCTTGCCTACCGTTTTTCTGTAGAAAGGTGAGTGTCCACAACGGCTAGCTAACTGTTCTACTTGAATACTGAATGTTAATATTGAATCAGACAATATTTAATACTGAATGTTAATATCAGACCATATTGAATACTGAATGTTAATTCAGGTTGACAGTTTGACATCATTTGACAGGGGGCTGGAAAGTTGATTTAATAAAAGAAAAAAGACTCATTTAATCAGATTAATCACTTTATTCAAATTGAGGATTTAGTTTGAGGAAAAAAAAAAGAAAAAAAATGAATTTATAAAAAAAAACTAGATATTTTTATTTTATTTTCTTTAATTAAAAACGAAGGTTAGAACGTCCGTTCGAAGAACCCTGACGAAGTTTGAATCCCAAAAACAGGCTTCGGGGACAGCCTTACCAAACATATTATTTATACTATTCAAATGGAACTCAAAAACATGTTCCGTTGTGATGGTATGATGTCATAATAGGACATTCTAGACCATTTGTGATGTCACAGTATGATGTCATAATAGAACATTGTAGAACATTTGTGATGTCACAGTATGATGTCATAATACATAGGTGTCAAACTCACGGCCCGCGGGCCAAATCCGGCCCGCCACGTCATTTGATGTGGCCCCCCAAGAGCTCAGGTAAAACATTTTTTTTTTTTTTTTTACATTAATATTGGGTTAAAAAATAGCAGTGTTAAAATAATTGTGGGTTAATGCGTTAATAAAGCTTTAACTTTGACAGCCTTAGTTATTACACATTCTTACACATACATGTATGTTGAACATCTGAGGTAACAAAGGAAAAAAGCCAAAAGCATTTACTCCTCAGACATTCTTTGACAATTTTACAGCCCAAAATACAAAAAAGATCCAGGCGGAATAGGTAACAAAGGGTTGAAGAAATATTGTCTGAACTGTCAGATGCAAACTGGCTGTGTGACATAACCGAGCATCTCGCTCAATTGAATAAGAAGCTGTAGGGATGCAAACAAGTCCCACCCAAAACTTGACCAATATAGTTGTGAACTGAGACAACCCTTATTTTGTTATTTTTGAGTACAGTTACAGTTGTGTGTTCATGCAGACACATAATAGCAATTTCATTACGAATTGAAAATGGGGGACCCTGATGTAAACAAGTCGAAAGTCTTTCTCTGGTCTGCATCCCCTTAACAATTGTGTGTATTGAGCTGTACTGTACTGTACCCATTTTGCAATCTGTTAATTAAAGTTAATTAAACTATCTTCCATTAGTTGGATGTATGGCCTCTGCAAGGTTGTGTGCAGCCATTTGTTTTTGTAACATCTGCTACATCTGTCCCACGTGTTCTTTGCAGCTTACAGTTGTTAGTTCTGCCCCTCTTGACTGTGACAAAAAGGTTTTGAACAAACTTAATGTCATAGCTTGTATTTGATGATATTCTTCTTTGTTATTTACTTGAATGGTTTGATCATTGATTGGTGGAGTAATATGGGGTTCTGATAAACTAAAATTATTTGTTAAAATAACATAAGCTAACATATATTTTTACATTTATGCAAATGAATATGCAATATGTATAACTTGAATAAGTAATAAATACAGAAACACCATGTTTAACAATATGTAAATGTGTAGCTACATTTATTTTACATTACATTAACATTTATACGGTCTTTGGCCCTTTGAGGGCAACCATAATGCTGATGTGGCCCTCTGTGAAAATGAGTTTGACACCCCTGTCATAATAGAACATTCTAGAACATTTGTGATGTCACAGTATGATGTCATAATCAAACATTCTAGAACATTTGTGATGTCACAGTATGATCTCATAATAGAACATTCTAGACCATTTGTGATCTCACAGTATGATGTCATAATCAAACATTCTAGAACATTTGTGATGTCACAGTATGATGTCCTGAAGTTGTGTTGCACTTTTTAGACGGTCCCTGGCTGCGCACTTGCCTCACAGCCGACTGCACATAGAGATCAATATTATTAAATGTACAGCTCCGAGGACGCCTCGTTTAGGTGAAAATAAGGTTGTAGCTCATTGTCTACCCTACCACGATAGGAAAAAGGTGTCCTTTGTGTTTTAAAAACATTTCGCTTAAGAATTATTGACAGCGGAAATTCGAATCTGTGAATATCTTTCTAACTTTACCTAAGTCTCCCGATTGTGATACAATAAAGCGAATCTTCATCACAAATCATATTCTCAAAATAATCTGACGGGCAGATATTATTGCTATATATCCTATTTCAGCCTGCGAGCCGCCTATTGCCGACCACTGAACTATGATATCTGTATAACGTGCGTTTAGACAACACTATTTGGGACAGACCATATTAGGCTATTACTTCACATAAAATATCATGTCTAAATGAAATGCACAAAACTAAAAATGTATGTATCATAACGTTGTTACCCTGGTATAGATCTGTATGCATGTATTTATTCTAGAGGTGGGCATAGATTAATTTTTTTTTTTTTGTGACCAACTTTTTATTTTGTCTTTTTTTAAAACAAGTTCAGAGGAAGGACATTCACATCAGCATTTCATATTAATTCACACAGTGGCATACAAAGTGTCTTTTCAGTATATATTGTCCGTCAGTATTATTCATATACTGTGTAGCCTGCCTGTTGCAGTTGTGACAGTCTTTTCCTCCGTTCTGGCGGTCCTGTGGCTGCGAGACAGCCCAGGTCGCTTCTTAACCCCACTCCCAGCCCCCCGGGTTTGCATAGACATTTTAGGAGAGGGGGAAACCTTGATGCATACATGTATAGGATACTCTTAATTAGAAAAGAAATCATAATTATGTTTGTTAGATAACCAAGTAATAGGGGAAAATATAATACAATTTAGAAACAACCACAACAAATTATAGCAGTAAACAGAAAAGGAAAAGATAAATGGAAAAGATAAATGGAAACAACAGCAACATGATTTTTGTTCATTCTCTGGTGTCAAGGTACAAGTGTTCAACCTAGTGGAGTACTGATTTTACCTTCTGGGCCGCAGTAAGTAATATTTGGATTGATTCTGTCCTTGCTCCCTGTGCTCTAGCACTGGATGCCTCTAATCTCAATACTTCGTAGAAGGACAGTTTCCAACGGTAAATATTGAGACTATGGGGTGGTTTCCATCTCATTACGAGCATTTTCTTTGCTGCCGTTAAACCGGCCAGAAACACTCTTTTTGTGAGGTGTTGATTTTAGAGATGAATCATCATTTAATAATAAAATGTGTGGCAAACAAGGTATGTTTATCTCTGTTATATTAGTGAGAAATAATGCAACCTTGGCCCAAAAAGCGAGTACTCCTGGACATTCCCACATCATATGTATGTATGTTCCTATAACTTTTTGCGGACATAAAGCACATAGAGGACTTTGTAATTTGACAGAGTTTCCTGGGTGACAGATAAAATCTTTGTATAATTTTGTAATGAGTTAATTGGTTATTATAATTACGAGAGGTTAGTGGAATATTATCCCATACATTCTGCCAATTTATGCAGGCATTGTAATTCTTTAAGTCTATGTTCCAGACAGTGGTATTACCTGTAGTTCTGTTTAGTTTTCCTTGTATTTTATTATATAACCCAGAAACAAAACCATTTTTAACATTTATGCCATTCACTATATTCATTAAAGGGTGACCTGGTAAAGGCTGATTCCATGGGACACCATAAGTGCGCATTGCAGTGCGTAACTGTAAATAAAAAAAGAAGGATGTACTAGGGACATTATAGATTTGTTTGAGCTCTTGAAATGATCTGAGACCGTATTCACTGTATATGTCAGATAGTTTGTGAATACCTTGTCTTTGCCAATTGGGAAATGTAGCTGGTTTCCCTCCCAACAGTAAGAAGTTGTTATCAAAAATAGGGGTATCTATGTGCCATTTTGTGTTCCACTGTCCCGTTTCGGCAATATATTTCCAGACGTAAATTGAATGTGCTATAATTGGGCCGAATTTAGTACGGCAAAAGCTTGGGGATAGACCAGAAAAGAGTATATCTTTGTTAATAATTTTTTTTAATCTAGATTAATCTATCTGCAATCCTGGATTTAATCTAGATTAATCTAGATTAAAATGGCAAAAAAAATAAAAAAATAAAAAAAACCTGCCGAAGGCATTCAAAATGTGTGTGTTCTACCCAAATAATGACCAGAAGTAAGTCCTTACTTTTTCTTTCCTCCTTATGTTTCTCAGGCCAGGTGGCCCATTACACCATGAGCCCATCTCCCGTTTCCAAAATGCATTACAGACTGTTTGAAAAAGCTGTTTTGCTATAATAATTGGTAATGAAATATCAAAATAATGTTCAATAAGATGTACTTGTGTTTAATAAGTTGTTTTATTCAGAAGTTAACACAAATACATAATATTACCAGTACAGTACAGTATCTAGCACACTCTCAGGAGCAAAACAGAAAGAATCATTTCAAACTTGAACTATGTGACATGGCTTGAATCAACTGCTCCAGTGGAGTTGCTCAGTGGCCAATGGTGTCAACTGTGGTTGTACTGGGCAGCTCCCAGGTGTGAATGGAAAAGAACATCTGTGCTCAGCGAACCTACCCTGGGTAAATAAAAGTAGAAAAAAATGTAAAAAAAAAGATTTTTTTTTTTTTTTTTTTTTTTTTTTTTTAGATTAATGCGTTAATTATATTATCGCGCGGTACTAGTATAGCGTTAACGCAGCACGTTAACGCCGTTAACGGCCCAGCTCTAATTTATTCATAACGTTATACATATTCGTTAACGTTAGATCGTGCATGGCTTTTACATTGAAAAATGTACTTGTCACGTGGGTCCGTTCTCCATTCTTCACACCAAAAACGAAAAACGAACTATCAAAACGTACACGGACCAAAATCGGCCCATTATTTACTAATTTTTTTAATTTGATTCTGACACCAAAATACGAAAAACAGCTCCGTATTTCAGTTTTCCCCTGTTTTTTCGATTTTGGTTTCAAACGGAAATAGGAAAACACCTCGTATTTCCGTTTTTTTTCTTCGTTTTTCCGTATTTCCGTTTGAAACGAAAAACGAACTATCAAAACGTACACGGACCCTTAACGTCCACAGCCACTTCACTATACAAGTCCCTTGTGACTGTGGATAGACATGCGGTACCTCCGTTACACTCACCCCCCTAAACTCACTCCACCCAGGGCATCCGGGTGCCTAAATATTAAAGGCAACCAACTTGTGTCTAGCCACGCCCAACTTGCGTCTAGCCACGCCCCCGCGGCGACGCGGCAACAGCAGAGCGGAGCGGAGCTCTGTCGCGGCAGCATTATGTAGCCCTACTGATAGTGGCCTAAATACGCAGATGCTTCAAACGTTAGTTTGCTGTTATTCGAAAGGCAACAGGTTGAAAAAAAACGCGACTTTCTCCAGCTCTGCAAAACGGATCTCTTCTTCTGTTATTCTTCTTCTCCTAAATGTGGATACAGCAGCGCAGCATCCACAAACTCGCAACAGCGCCACTATATGGCCAAAATAATACATGGTTTTGTAAACAGGGAGTGGATGGTTGTTAAGAGGGGAGTGGATGGTTGTTAAGAGGCTCCCACGCAGGTAGATGGACGTTAAGGGTAACTACTCCAGGGTCCCGCTGCCTTGCTGTGGATCCTGCGGTCCGTTGGTTACAAGTTCGATTACCTTTTTTAACGTGCATTCTTTCGCCAGTTAAGTTTAGGCATGTTAACTTTAAGCATTGTTTCGGAGTTGGTTAAGGTTAAGGTTAGGCATTGTTTCGGAGTTGGTTAAGGTTAGAAGGGTTAAGTTTAGGCGCTGTTAAGGAGCTGGTTAAGGTTAGAGTTTGTCTTAGAGAATGGCAATATTCTTTCAGAGTTGGTTATGGTTAAGGTTAAGGTTAGGCATTGTTTCGGAGTTGGTTGAGGTTAAGGTTAAGGTTAGGCATTGTTTCGGAGTTGGTTAAGGTTAGAAGGGTTAAGTTTAGGCGCTGTTAAGGAGCTGGTTAAGGTTAGAGTTTGTCTTAGAGAATGGCAATAGACAGCCTATTTCCGCACTGCAGCGCGAGGCAATAGACAGCCTATTTCCGCGCTGCAGCTCTCTCGCGCTGCCGCGGTCACATGGGCGTAGTGGCCAATCAGACAAACGCTAAACACAAGTTGGTTGCCTAAAATATTCACGCCATCCGGGTCTATCGGCACCACGTGTAGCCGGTGTGAACTCGCTCTGCATTGTGTTTCGATTCGACCCCTGTTAAGGGATCGCCCTGAGTGGGAGTTGAACCCCGGTCTCCCGCGCCGCGGGAGGCATCACAGACCACTGTACCAAGAGGTGAATTCACTTCTATGTACTGGGTCTGGATGCCTCTGGGGAGTGAGTTTACTTGCAGTACCGCTTAATGTCCACAGCCACTTCACTATACAAGTCCCTCGTGACTGTGGTAGACATGCGGTACCTCCGTTACATGTGTACAGGGGTGTAGCTCCAGATTCTGGGCCCTGTGAAAGAATGTATTTGTAGGCCCCCAGTGAATGCGAGCGCGCGTAAGCGCGTGAGCAGAAATTTTTTTTGCCAATTTTTTTGGCCATTTTTTTATTGATAATAATATGGTTTTTACCTATACATTCGGATCAGCAGTTCAGCACCTGCACTGTTGGTGGGTGAGCCTAGTAAAGGATGTCGCATTGCGTTCATCTTCAATGAATGGACCAATGCAATAGTCTACCAAAGCCCCCCCTCTCTCTCTATATATCTCACACACACACTTCAGAAACAAACATAGTATCAATGAGAGCATCAATAATACATCTGAGTGATGTCTAGTAAAAAAAAAAAAAAAAATCCTAAGCTACCCCCCCCCCAGCTACGCCCCTGCATGTGTATACAGGTATATGTTAGTTATATGTATACAGATAGGTTAGTTATGTGTATATACAGGTATATGTACCCAGGTATATACAGGTTATGTGTTTATAGGTATATGTTAGTTATGTGTATATACAGGTACAGTGTATATGTTAGTTATGTGTATATATAGCCGGTGTGATCTTACTGCGTTGTGTATTTCCGATTCGACCCCTGTTAAGGGATCGCTCTGAGTGGGAGTTGAACCCCGGTCTCTCTGCACCGGGGCCGACATCAGTTATGTGTATACAGGTATATGTTAGTTATTATGTGTATACAGATAGGTTACTAGGTTAGTTATGTGTATAAAGTAGGGATGTTCGATATTGGCTTTTTTTTACCGATATCCGATATTGTCCAACTCTTAATTTCCGATACCGATATCAACCGATATCAACCGAATCAAGTGAATACCACGACCACAACACCAGAGGGAGCTCCACAAATCATGTTAAACCCAGAGACCTATCGTTCAGCCACGCCCCCTTTGAAAAGTCAGACAAACAAAGTCGACCGTGAATGACTGTTGACGATGGCCGCAGGCAGCCCCTTTCCTGACTGTGATGCAAGCCTTGCTTCACAGTCACAAAAGGGGCTAGGCCGCGGGAGATTTACCACAGCAGGTAATAGACCTGTTTTTTAAAGATAACACAAATATTCCATCTAGAAGCAGACAGAGGGTTACAATATGCAGTGGAAAAGTACGTTCATGAGATACACATTTACCTTAGACCTCCATGGTGATGCAAGCATTAGCTATAGATAACGTCTCAAGCATTACTTACAGTTGACTTGATTGAAGATTACAAGAACTATGACGATAATCCATGATTACTACTATTGCTGATACATTTAGTTTAGGCTAGTGGTCCAACGCAGTATACGAGCTAGACCCGACAGTTGTGTCACTAGTCACTAGAATGAGAAAAAAAGTGAGAGCTGTCATTCTGCAACCAGAATAATCCACCTCTTTTGTAAACATGCTATGTTGGTTCTTTTGTGACCCATGGTAAATATGCCAACACTCCTCCTCCATAAAGGGGTGAGACGTCAGAGAATGGTATGCTGCACATTCTAGTGTACATCAGGTCAAATGATTGATTACACTAACTATAAATGTATAGTGATAGAGACCAAAGTAAAAATACCTAATAATAAAATCGACCTAGTAATAGGGGGCGACAGTGGCTTGGGAGTAGAGCAGTTGTCTGGTAATCCGGAGGTTCCCGGTTTGATTCTCACTCCTCCCGGGCAGCGTGTCGAAGTGTCCTTGAGCAAGACACTGATGAGCAGGTTGGCACCTTGCATGGTTGCCTCCACCGTCGGTGTGTGAATGTGTGAGTGAATGGGTAAGATGTGAGAAACAAATTGTAAAGCGCTTTGGATAAAAGCGCTATATAAATACAGCCATTTACCATCTACCAAAATACCTGTAAATCACAGTATATGGGTACAGGACATAGCTTTTCTTATAACACTAAGTATAAGTTATATTTAATATAAATATAAATAAATGCATATACAACACATTCTCAAGATAGATCACTCTGATTAGAAAAGAAAACCCACAACTAAAGTGTACATAAAAAGCCACTATTTTTAATATATACAATAAATATCCATGGATTTACAGTTACACAAATGGATGTACGATATAAAATACAAACAGTGCTGGAATAGCGAACAATATCATGTGTTGTTGTGATACATCTATGGTAATTTAACATTATATTCTTGTAGCCAAATGAATGCTGTGACGAGGCTTAAAATTGATTTTGTCCCAACCCCAGACCCATAGTTCACAAATCGAATTAAAATGTTATCGCTGGATGCACATCCTCTACATTGTCAATCTCCTGACCTGTTAGTCAAATCAAATCAAATCAAATCAAATTTATTTATAGGGCCCGACAACACACGTTAATGTCCCCATGGGCCGTACAGGTCTTCTTTAAACAAGTCAAGAAGACAACATAACAATAAGTCAAGAACAGAACAAGAACACCATAGGGTCCAAACATTTTTTAGATGAATGCAAATAAATGAAAGAATGCAAGCACTCCCAGACATACCCCACGCGAAGGTAAGGAAAAACTCACTAAAACCTAACAATAGGGAAAAAAAGCTCCACAGGCAATGTCATAGTCACAACATTTGCTGTGATTATTGATGACCCTTGGAAGGAGAAACATGTTGATTTTGGTTACCCTGTAACCTTCTAGTACCTCCATTATGGAATAATAGCCTGGTCTGTTGACATTTGCAATATCAGCAACTGTTGTTTCCGTCATCTACCCAGTAAAATGTGAAAGTAACAGCAAAGTGGAGAGATTGTTATGCCTTGGATGCAGTCTGCACTCTACTGACTGCATTACTAATTTAAAGCCTTATTTTGGAATGAAACTCTTCAAACACTATTAGTCTCACAAGTCGGCCATGATAGCAAGGACTTCAGCCTCCTGTCAGGGCTGCACTTAAATAAATGTTCTTGTATCTTGTACTTTACTTGAGTATTTTCATTATAGGGAACTTTGTACTTTCACCCCACTACATTTCAAAGTGAATATTGTACATTTTACGCAACTACATTTATCTGAGCCTCCCCCCAAAAAAGATTTAGCATACAACATTCTGGAACGTGTGTGATGATGTCATGGCAGGACATTCTAGAACCTTAGGTCTGCCCGATCATTCTGGAATGTTGGTGATGATGTCATAGTAGCACCTTCTAGAACCTCTAACATTCCTATTTAAAGCCCAACCTCTAGGTTAAACCCTACTGATCAATTATGGGTAGTTTACATCATTGGTATATAATTTCATTATTTATTTTTTTCCATTTGACACCGGAAATGCCACTCTGAAAGAGTTAAAAAGGTCCATGCACGAATAACATGCACGCGCGAATCAAAAAAGCTTATCAAACGCCGACGTCACAACAGGTCAACAGGTGCATATTAATGAGCCGAATCTAAAAGCTTATCAGACGCTAGCACCTAGCACGGCCGTGACGTCACTTCAGGAAACGTATGCCTTATGTCCGTCCGGGTCATAGTACTAGATCAATGGTGGCTCACTCGGTGCATCACAGTTAGCCTATATCTCCGCCGTCCCTGCTACACGCAGTCGGGACCACTACACTCACTGACGTTAGCCTATAGCCCGCCGTCCCTGCGGGTGGTTCTCTCCTCTTTGTGTGCCCCCGTCCCCGCGGAGGAGCTTGTGGACTTGACAACAGCGGCGGCCGCAGGGCGCCGGACCCCGCAGCGCTAGTTAGCTCATAGCTATCGTGTAACACTAGCCTTTACGGGCTCGACCACCCTACGGCTGCCGCCGCCGTCGCGTCCATGGGCCCCCCGGCAGGGCATCCGTGGGGACGGGGTGTACAGAGAGGAGAGAACCATTTTGGGTCGGCCGTTCATGCCGGCCAGCGAGCCGGATGTCGGGATATGTTGTTAGCACAATAGCTACCAAGCTAAGCTATGTTATCTACTAACGTTATAAACACAATATGTGTACAACGACACAATGATTTACATTATTACAAATATGGTAACGTGGTTGTGGCTTTTACAAATAGTGGTTAGCTTTAGAGATGGATGGATGGCTATAATCACGGAGCAATAGTGAGGTGAAACAGATACATTTCCATTCGGCTAGTAGTAGCAAGCATATATCTATGGTAGCAAGGCTCTCTGCCTGCCACTAGCTGTGTGACTCTCAGCGCCCCCTGGTGAGCCCCCTGTTGTCCTGCACCTGTTGTGACGATTACACACGCACGTTATGAACCATTGATTAAAATATGCACGTGCGTGGTGATTGTGTTGGGCAGACAAAATGTTTGATAAAAACGCTAAAACTGGGTCAATTTCAATACTTTTTTTCCCCCTTCTTCATGAAAGCCACTGTTGGCCTAGTCCACATTGTTTATTGAACAAAAATACAACGTGGAGGTTGACCTTTAAGCATTCTGTTTAGCTTTCTAGTAATGTATTGTATCTTGTAGTTGTGTTGATGAATATTAAAGGAGTTACCTTCGACTTGAACGACTTCAGGACATCGCCTCAGACTCCCGTCTCTCAGCACTACAGTACATTCAATATCAAATAGTTCTCTACTTTTACTTAAGTAGTAGCTACAGTACCTCTACAGTACCAGCTACAGTAGTAGCTACAGTACCAGCTACTGTACCATCTACAGTAGTAGCTACAGTACCAGCTACAGTAGTTTGCTGTGCTGCTTCACTGCTAGGTATATTAAACACAGTATATAGATTATTGAATTGATCATAAGTGAATCCAGTGGCATATTTGAAATAGGCTGGTACACGGCTGTGCTGCAAGACCTCTGGTGTTAATCTATTTGGTACTTGATTAAGTCTCAGAACAGTATTTATATTCGTCAGTGATTCGATTTGTGCTTGTTGATTTCTCAATCGTTCATCTCGCTCCTCTTGTCCAACTTCTTCCATTTACATTTACATTTACATTTAGTCATTTAGCTGACGCTTTTATCCAAAGCGACTTACAAGTTCTGTACGACAAGCCATCAGGAAGGGCACAACTCTATCAGCTGAGCAACAATGTTCATCAGTGTTGAGTGCTACAGTGTAGGTTAGTTTATTAGGACAAGTGCATGACAGTACGGTTAGTTAGGGTTAGATATTTTTTTTTTTTTTTTTTCAGATAATGGTTGAAGAAGTGCGTCTTTAGTCGACGGCGAAAGATTGGACGTGTTTCGGCTGTCCTAACTGGGGTGGGTAGTTCATTCCACCATTGTGGGGCAAGGACTGAGAATAGGCGACTTCTCTTTGATGACCCTCCGGGAGCTTGGATAGGAGTAGGTCTGAGGCGGCCAGAAGATGCAGAGCGTAGGGGTCTTGAGGGTGTGTAGTTAGAGACCATTGACCGGAGGTAGGCGGGAGCGGTTCCCTTTGCCGCACGGTATGCTAGGTCGAGGGCCTTGAAGCGGATTCCATTTGGCTTGGGGGAGGTTGCTCCACAGGCCGGTGTTCTGCAAAATTCTACTCTTCCTCGAATTCTGCTGCCAGCGCTCCTGCGCTTGCGCACGCATGCGCATGACCCACAATCGTTCACTCAACAATATTCTGCCACCTTGCTGACGAACGTCTTGTTGAGTCTTGTTGATATATCTTAAACAATATCTTTGCACCTTTTGAACTGTATAAGCATGTAAATATTTGCATGTAATTGGCTTTGCAGCAGAATGTATTTGTAGATGATAAAATGTCGGTACACCTGTTGGAGTTCGGAGTCACACTATAGGGTGACGTCACCCAGCTGTCAAAAGATATAGGCGATTCGCGCTACGGCAGCAATTTTCGAGGAAGCAGTAGAATTCGGCAGAACACCGGCGCTCCCCATCTGGACAAAAGACAGTTAGCAAACGTTAAGATAGCTAAAAACACCAGCTAATTAGCGAGGAAGAAAAATCAGGCAGCAAATGAATGACCGCAAAGTTGATGTTGATAACACTGTAGCTAGCTAGCTAGGATAACACCAGCTAGCTAGCTAGCTTGCAGCTAACGTTAGCTAACTAATAGTTTGGTCTACGTTTCTAATACATGCCGTCAAATATTATGTCTTTATGAATTGACCTTACCTTTGAGCAAACATAAGTGTCCTTGGTAATGGTCTTCACATTCAGTTGTGTATGTGGTCGACGACACAACAGAATCCACTGCTTGCATTTGTCGAGTTGTCTTTTGGGCTTCGGAAAAGGTATGAAATATACTCCTTCATCCAGTCTTTCAGGGTACCTGGTGTCCGAATTACAGGTACCCCACGCACAGCGTTTCACCATCAGATATTAGGTAGATAATAACATATAAACTGAACTCTTCACAGTGGTTTCGATCACAGACGTTTGGTTTGATGCAGCCCACAAATGGCTTTTCTGGTGTTGACCGAGTTTTCTGCAGCGAGGATTTTTGCTGTGATATGATTGGACAAATTCTATTTTGGGGCGTGGTTTAGCGACAGGTCTAATACCATACCCACAGCTGTAAAGGAATGTGAATCACTACCCACTTTTAAAACCACTCTCAAGGAGCACCTACGGGAGACTGCAATTCGAAACTGGCCCCTGTAAATGTCCTAACCCAACCCCCTCCAATGTACAGTAAATGTCCTAACCCAATAATACACGAGACCCTCTTCTTGGGACCAAGTAAGGTTTCGTCGATAATCCAATGTACAGTTACCCCCCCCCCCCACCCCACCTACCCATGACCCCCCCGCCCCACCCACCCAACCACCTCCAATGTACAGTAGCCCCCCCCCACCCCACCCCACCTACCCAACCCCCTCACCCCCACCCCACCTCCAATGTACAGTTTCTTCTGTGAGGATGGGGTTCTTGCGGAGCCCAATAGCAAAACACAGGAGGAGAGAATGGAGCGGTTTTAGGGTTCTTTAATTATTCTTCCCAACCAAGCAGAGTATAACAGGAATGTGAAACAGGAATGTGAACAACACGGAGGTTATAATGTTCTTGGGGGGGAGAAGAATGAGAGCAGGTGCACTTCAGTGCAGCTGTCAGCAGCGAGAGAGAGAGGACACAGGTCTTGCGCTTGAGAGCGAGCAGGAGTCCTCTTTGCTTGGCTCTAGATGTCAGGGTGGAAGGACGCTGGGGCTCGAGACGTCAGGGTGGAAGGGCGCTGGAGCGAAGTCCTGGGGCACAAGAAACAGAAGGTTAGGGAAAGCATAAACAGGGGTAGTTACAGCTGGTCTTCAGGTAGCGTCGTTGTACCTCGGTAGGCAGTTTAACACTGCGACGTCGGATGACGGGATCTGCCAGTTGAAGTAGGGAACGCTTGATGAGGTGATCTCTTGCAGCCGCGCTGATTGCTCCTCATCTGGCAGACTCGAGCTCCGATCGTGACAGGACCCCCCCCTCGACGGGCGCCTCCTGGCGGGCCCCCAGGCTTGTCCGGGTGACGGCGATGGAAATCCCGGACGACCTCAGGGTCCAGGATCATCCCTCGGGAGACCCAGCTGTGCTCCTCTGGGCCGTAGCCCTCCCAGTCCACGAGGTATTGGTACCCACGACCAGCAGCTGGCGGACGATGTAGGCCGGGTGGTTATCGATGATCAGCGGAGGAGGAGGCGCTGGAGCAGGAGGAGACAGGGGACTGGAGAGAACCGGCTTCAGCTGCGACACATGGAAGGAGGGGTGAATGCGCATGATGGCGGGGAGCTGGAGCTTAACGACCGAGGGGTTGATAACGGACAGGATTTTATACGGACCAACAAAACGGAGGGTGAGTTTGCGGGACAAGGACTTGAGTGGAAGGTCTCGGGACGAGAGCCAAACCATCTGACCTGGTTGGTAGTCGGGAGCCGGAGTCCGGTGGCGGTCGGCGAAGCGACGGTTCTGCTCAGCGGTGCGGAGCAGCGTGGCCCTCGTGTCCTCCCATATCCTCCTGCAGCGGCGAAGGTGGTCCTGCACCGAAGGCACGGCGATCTCCTCTTCCTGTGCAGGGAACAGTGGGGGTTGGTAGCCCAGGGAGGACTCAAAGGGAGACTGACCTGTGGCCGCGGAGGACAGCGAGTTGTGGGCGTACTCGATCCACGGCAGGAACGTACTCCAGCCGGAGGGGTCCCGGGTGGTCACGCAGCGGAGGGCGGATCCCAGGTCCTGGTTGGCCCGCTCCAATTGACCGTTGGTCTGTGGGTGGAACCCGGAGGAGAGGCTGACCGTGGCCCCCAGGGACCGGCAGAAAGCCTTCCACACTTGGGAGATAAACTGCGGGTCCCTGTCGGAGACGATGTCCACCGGGATCCCGTGGAGACGGAAGACGTGGAGCACCATCAGGTCCGCGGTTTCTGAAGCAGAGGGGAGTTTGGGGAGAGCGACAAAATGCACGGCCTTTGAGAACCGGTCCACGATGGTGAGAATGACAGTGTTACCGTGTGAAGGAGGCAGTCCGGTGACGAAGTCCAGGGCGACGTGCGACCAAGGCCGACCGGGAACAGGGAGCGGCCTGAGGAGCCCGGCTGGTGGCTGGTGGGAAGCCTTTCCACGGGCACAGACGGTGCACGCAAGGACGAAGTCGCGGGTGTCCTCCCTCATGGTGACCCACCAGAAGTGTCGCTTCAGCAGGGACAGGGTACGGTTGATCCCAGGATGACAGGCGAACCGGGAGGCGTGGACCCACTGGAGCACCTGGGAGCGGACAAGGTCGGGGACAAAAAGCCGGTTAGGTGGGCCGTTACCTGGATCAGGCTGGACGCGCTGGGCCTCCCGGACGACAGACTGGATCTCCCAGGTGGCGGCGGCCACCAGGCAGGAGGAAGGAAGGATGGTGTCCGGGTGTGCAGAACCCTCCTCGGGGACGAACTGCCTGGAGAGGGCGTCTGGCTTGGTGTTCTTGGAGCCAGGCCTGTAGGACAGGGTGAAATTGAACCTGGTGAAGAACAGTGCCCAGCGTGCCTGGCGGGAGTTCAGGCGCTTGGCCGTCTGGACGTAGGCGAGGTTCTTGTGGTCAGTCCAGACCAGGAAGGGGGTCTCCGATCCCTCCAGCCAGTGCCTCCACTCCTCCAGTGCCAGTTTGACTGCCAGGAGCTCCAGGTTCCCGATATCGTAATTGACCTCTGCCGGGGTCAGGCGGCGAGAGAAGAAGGCACAGGGGTGCAGTCTCTGGTCGAGAGCGGAGCGTTGGGAAAGGACCGCCCCCACTCCGGTACTTGAGGCGTCTACCTCCACCACGAACTGGCGGGACGTGTCCGGCTGAACGAGGATGGGCGCGGAGGTGAAGCACTGGCGTAGCTCGGCGAAGGCGGAGTCCACTCTGTCCGACCAGACGAAGGGCACAGAAGGCGAGGTGAGTTGAGTAAGGGGTACAGCGACCCGGCTGTAGTCCCTGACGAAACGCTGGTAGAAGTTAGCAAACCCCAGGAAGCGTTGGAACTGCTTGACGTTGGTGGGACGGGGCCAGTCGGTCACGCCTTGATCTTCTCGGGTCCGCCCGGATCTTGCCGCCCTCAATGATGTAGCCGAGGAACCCGATGGAGGAGACGTGGAACTCACATTTCTCCGCCTTGACGAACAGCTTGTTCTCTAGTAGGCGCTAGAGGACCCGGCGGACATGCTGGATGTGCTCTTCCATGGAGCGGGAGAAAATCAAAATGTCAAAAAATGAGGAGAGAATGGAGCGGTTTTAGGGTTCTTTAATTATTCTTCCCAACCAAGCAGAGTATAACAGGAATGTGAAACAGGAATGTGAACAACACGGAGGTTATAATGTTCTTGGGGGGAGAAGAATGAGAGCAGGTGCACTTCAAAAAAAAATGTATAATACTCTTTTTTAGACTCTTTTTGTATCACAAACAGTACTGTATTTGTAAATCTGGTAATAAAATGCAGGGTTTCCCCCCCAAAAAACACAACATTATGCATACTTTTCACAATAAATAAAATAAGAATTTGTTCTTACTTGCTTGCCTGGGTAAATAAAGGTTAAATAAATGTAAAAAAAAAATAATAATAATAAAAAAATAATTAGAAAACAGATACAGATAATTTCCCATATTACATTTTAATGCCAATATCGGCAGATAATATCGGACATCCCTAGTATAAAGGTGTTAGTTATGTCATGTGTATACAGATATTGTTATGGTTTGACACCGACCCCAAACGCAACGACACAAGAGAGTTGGATTCAGAGTTGCCAAATACAAGGGCTTGTTTATTTGGTGACTAGAATAAGTGAAACAGGGAAAGCAGGTCAACAAGAAACAGGTACAATGAACATGGGGCAAAGTTCTGCTGCTCTGCAGCTTCTCCCGGAAGGGTAGTCTTGGGAAGCAGGAGCAGACCTCTGTACCGCTCTGCAGACTCTCACGGCGGACCTCTCAGATGTTGTGCAAGACCGAGAGAGGGAGAGAGGGAACGGGTCAGTGACAGAGCAGACTTGAAACGAGCTGGAGGACAGGGTGTTATATTCTTCGTGTTAAACAACACAGTGATGAGCAATATTCCAAAAACAGCCCAAGTGAATATCTTCATGTAAAACACACAGTGAGCAAAAATCCAAACACCGTCCAATTGTGAAATACTATCTTCGTGTAAACACACAGTGAGCAAAAATCCAAACACAGTCCAAATGTGAAACAATATCTTCGTGTAAATACACAGTGAGCTGGAAGATCCCCGAGATATTATTCCAAAAAGGAAAGAGCAAAAACGATAATGGCTGGGTGAGTGACTGTCTGACAAAAAGGTGGTAGACTTCAGTGTAAAGGTTTACACACGAAAATCGGAAATAGGTCAAGACAGTCAATCTAGAAAAACTCACCCAGACGAGCTGCGTAAAGGAACAGGAACAACAGTGGAGGCGAGCGCGCGCCACGGAGCAGGTATCCAAGCGAAGGCTTCTAGGAATTCCTGGAGGATAGCACAGTGAAACAGAAGCAACGGGGAAAAACATCCAGCGACAAATCAAGACGAACCAACAACTTAGGGTGGGGAAAACGGGGTATAAATAATGAGGGATCGATTGATTGAAAGGCAGTGACAGCTGGGGAATGTGATTGAAAAGCGTGGGGAAGTGAGGGAACCAATCAGCGACGTCTCAGATGACGTCAGCGGGGAGAAACGTGTGAACGAGGGAATTGAAATACTTGACAGAAAAAATGAATGAAAACAAAGCGAGGGTGGTTAAAGGAACAGAACGAGTGAGAAGGCAAGGACAGAAACCTCACAGTACCCCCCCCTCAACGGGAGCCGCCCGGCGACCAGGCCTGAAGTCTACCACCTTTTTGTCAGACAGTCACTCACCCAGCCATTATCGTTTTTGCTCTTTCCTTTTTGGAATAATATCTCGGGGATCTTCCAGCTCACTGTGTATTTACACGAAGATATTGTTTCACACCTGTACTAGTGTTTCGAGCCCCGTAAGCGACCTCATCCCCATAAGCGAACTCATCCGGTAGTTTCAGCTGGTTGAAGGCTTGCTGCCGTTACAATTCACCAACTAACGCTATTCACATTTTCTCACTAAAATACCGGAATCTATCTTAATTATACAGACCGCAAACACTGTATATGTTATTAACTCAATGGACGCCATGGGGGCGCTGTTTACCTTCTGGTTAGAACGCCATCGCTGTAATGCAATGGGGAGAATGCCGTGTTTTGCGAGTGATAAAACTATATGAAATATTATAGCTATGGATCTAATAAACGCGTCGATTGTCAGTGAGTTTCTTCCAGTCAACATGCAAAAAACAGATACTTTATTCATACATACATTTCCGTTTTATACCGTGTTGAATATGAATATAGTTCCAGAGCGATTCTGTCTAATCTCAAGAAACTCGAGCAAACCGCGCTTCAATGTAAAGGTTTACACACGAAAATCGGAAATAGGTCAAGACAGTCAATCTAGAAAAACTCACCCAGACGAGCTGCGTAAAGGAACAGGAACAACAGTGGAGGCGAGCGCGCGCCACGGAGCAGGTATCCAAGCGAAGGCTTCTAGGAATTCCTGGAGGATAGCACAGTGAAACAGAAGCAACGGGGAAAAACATCCAGCGACAAATCAAGACGAACCAACAACTTAGGGTGGGGAAAACGGGGTATAAATAATGAGGGATCGATTGATTGAAAGGCAGTGACAGCTGGGGAATGTGATTGAAAAGCGTGGGGAAGTGAGGGAACCAATCAGCGACGTCTCAGATGACGTCAGCGGGGAGAAACGTGTGAACGAGGGAATTGAAATACTTGACAGAAAAAATGAATGAAAACAAAGCGAGGGTGGTTAAAGGAACAGAACGAGTGAGAAGGCAAGGACAGAAACCTCACAGATATGTTAGTTATGTGTATACAGGTATATGTTAGTTATGTGTATAATAATAATAATAATAATAATAATAATAATAATAATAATAATAATAATAATAATAATAATAGATCAAATTTATATAGCGCCTTTCATAGAACCCAAGGTCGCTTCACAATCAGGAAAAAATAAAAATAGGGCTAGGGAAATAGGGGGGGGAAAAGGGGATGAGGGAAGGTAAGGGATAATGGATAGTGGACCTAATCTAATCTAAACTAACTGATGGGGAAAAGCCTTGGTGAAGAGGTGTTTTTAGAGCAGATTTGAAGGTGTCCAGGGTTGGGGCGTTGCGGATTTCGGGGCGGAGAGAGTTCCAGAGGGTAGGGGACGCCACGCTGAAGGCTCTGTCCCCAAAAGTCCGTAACCTGGTGCGAGGGATGGAGAGGAGACCTAGATCAGAGGATCGTAGGTTCCGGGATGGAGTGTGCTGGTGGAGGAGATCAGACAGGTATCGGGGGGCGAGGGCATGGAGGGACTTGTAGGTGAGGAGCAGGAGTTTGAAGGTGATGCGGAACTTGACTGGGAGCCAGTGGAGGTGGATGAGGGTGGGGTGATGTGCTGCCAGGGCTTGGTGTGAGAGAACCCTGGCAGCTGAGTTCTGAACATACTGGAGCCTGTCCAGGGCTTTGCTGGGTACCCCGAACAGGACTCCATTACAGTAGTCCAACCGGGAGGTGATGAATGAGTGGATCAGGGTCTCAGCCACAGAGTCTGAGAGTGAGGGTCGGAGACGGGAGATGTTTTTGAGGTGGTAGAAGGCAGACTTGGTGACGGATTTGATGTGGGAGTGAAATAAAAGTGTGGAGTCAAGGGTGATGTATATGTATATGTCACATAACTAACATATACCTGTATACACATAACTTATGTGTATACAGATGTTAGTTATGTATATGTTATGTCCAAGGTATGCAGAGCCTATCCGAGGACATTATGATTCAGCAGCGTCTGTGTGGTGCAGAGCGGTACAGAGTTCTGGGTGAGTGTATGGTTCACATCAGGCAGGCCGCAGGCGTGCAGTCGTGCACACACACGGTTACACGGCGTGTTATTAGTAGGTGACGGTCACTCAGGGCAGAAGTGCGCGCAATGATAAGTACCCGGCCGTTGTAGAAAGCTACCCGGCCGGCGGCCGGCACTTCTCACCTAGACTTTGCATAATAATAGGAACCTACGAGAAGGTGGGGGGCTGCTTGATCTCCATTGTTATGCATAATAATCATCTGTTCTGTGCGCAACTGAGGGAACATGTATGCGCGTGCACGTGGCGTGTAACCAGTTCCCATATTACGACTGCACCACTGACATCAGGCAATGGGAAGTCATTTGGGGGAATTCATTTCCAGCATTCTCCAATGACTTACATGTAGTCCTTCTGTGGAGAGTTTATGGTACATCTTTTTACCACCAGGGGGCGACAACAACGGCTTTAGCTCTGCATTCACAGGGGTCAGCACAGCCAAAGTGCAATGGCTTAGTGATGGGAATTATGGCTCTTTGAAAGGAGCTGGATCTTTTGGCTCCATTCCTTTCCAAGAGCCGTTCAAAATAACCTTTCATTATTATTATTATAATAATAATAATAATAATAATAATAATAATAATAATAATAATAATAATAATAATAATAATAATAATAATAATAATAATAATAATAATAATAATAATAATAATAATAATAATAATAATAATAATAATAATAATAATAATAATAATAATTATTATTATTATTATTATTTATTTATGTTTAAAAGGATAGGATAAGGATAGGATAACATTTGGATCAGATTCAAACTTAGATACTTAAAGGGGAACTATCTTATAAATTGCCTTTTTCAGTGTTTAGCGTTGTTTCCTAGCTATGTGGACTTATATTAACCCATTCTCTGCCACCACTTTGATCATCCTAAACCATCCTCTGCCAGCGCTATTTGTCTATGGAGATGTTCACCTTCTTTGCAGGGCTATAACTTTTTAAATTGTATTGCTAAATTGACATTACTATGGCCCATTCAACATCAATTATCTATCGTTCAGGATGTAGGAACGTTTGACTTTTTCATTCACACATTCATACTAAAATACCGTCTAGAGTATAAATATGTTTTTATCGTTTTCTGCAGTATTTCATAGAACGTGAGATATAGGCATAAATGCATATATTAGATTATCAAATGCAGTTTGATACCGATCCATGCTATATTAAAAATTTCAACTGTACATGGTCCTAAACGTCATGACTGATCATCTGCGGGTGAACGGAGGGGGGGGGGGGGTTGTTTATAATTCAATGACCGACGTTAAATGATTTATGTAGTATGGGTGATATATTGATCAGAGCAGTTTGTATAGAAAATGATAAAGAAAAACGCTGAAACTCACGTCAGTCTCCTCGTAGCGTTGGGCGATGAGAGTGGAGCAAACAGATCCCAATTATGTGATGTTGATCGATGCGATCCATTTCCGGTTTGTATATTACTAACACACGTCCAAATCATGTTGATTATTGAGTTATGGCAAAGATCGATATCCACGGTGTTTGTATTGAGCCCCGGGATGATAAACGGGTGGCCGGACGAAATTAGGGGACGGACCGAGCTCCAACGGGCACTTCCGGTTTGGCAACTCGCCGATCGGCCACCAGGTGGCGGTATTGAAGCGTTGCAGAGTTGTGATGGCTCAGACAGCATCAGCCAAGACTCCGTGGGTGAAATATGAATACCATGACGAAAATATGAAATATTGATCTCAAACACGCCTTACGGCGTGATTGGCAGACAACGCATGGCGGAGAAACCCACCTTAACACGTGATTGGCGGAGAATGGGTTAATAGGATCTATGTCTCTAATTCTCATATTGGCGCATTCTTCCAATTCTCCTCTCACAATATTCACCCTCACTGAACTGAGTCATCTGAAAATGTGCATATCTGTGATGTCAGAGATTTCTCAGCTGCATAATAATGTGGCAGTTGGTGTGGCAGTTGGCACCAGGCGACACAGTGGTTGGAGCCCAGCCTCAAAACGGCCTAAGATCTTGAGGTAGAAAAATGCTGTTTTTGAGTACTTGATTAGAAATACAAAACAATGAATTTAAAAAAAAATAATACTTACAGAGGTGTTCCATAGACTCACAGGAATTGTGTAAAAGTGCCCAAATAGTGAAAGAAATAGTCAAATAGTTCCCCTTTAACCCATTAGAACTCACACCCATTTCTACTTCAAGGAACATTATGAGGGGCATAAGACTGACTAAATAGACTACAAAGAACACATTTCTGAATTTATTTTCAAAATAGCGCCCCCTAATGGCAAAGATCTAAAATGTTACATATATGTCACATTGGGCGTTAATCATTAAACTTATTCCTAATTCCCATGTAGTGCACTACATGGTACTACATGGTACTACAGGGTACTACAGGATACTACATGGTACTACATGGTACTACAGGGTACTACATGGCACTACAGGGTACTACATGGTACTACATGGCACTACAGGGTACTACATGGTACTACAGGGTACTACAGGGTACTACAGGGTACTACATGGCACTATAGGGTACTACATGGCACTATAGGGTACTACATGGTACTACATGGCACTACAGGGTACTACAGGGACTTCATGAGGTAAAATCAAGAAAAAAGCTTTATATGGACATGTAAAGTACGTGTAACACCTGTGTCACGGTGGGCCCTATACTGGGTTAAAGCCCTTGGAAACAAAGCCTCAAATCATTAAAATGTATGTATGATATCCAACATAGAAATAGAATAGAATAGAATAGAAATCCTTTATATATCCAGAGGGAAATTCGACACTACAGATCGCTCACACTAAACATTAAACATTAACATGAGTGTGATATTAATATATGCATGATATCCAACATGACTGTGATAATAATGTATTATATCCAACATGACTGTGATAATAATGTTATATTCAAACCAAAGTTTGAATGAAAATTACTTAATTAATTACTTAATCTGTCCTCGACCATATCCTGTCCCCAAAGACATCCCCAATTCGTTCTTACATCAAATAAATAAAATAAAAAACGCTTATATCCTGCACGTTATAGAAGGCAGAAGGGGAAATGCAATGGTTGCAATTTCAAATGAAAAGAAACTCAGTATTTTGCGCTTGAATTGAGTGAAGTGAATGATACAATGTTGCAGTTTTTGGAATCCCACCCTCTGTATGAAATAACGGCTGCCACCAAGTATGACTCGGTTCCCTTCGTTTCACCAAAGAGTCGTTCAAAATAATCTAATCGTTCGTGAATGTCACATCACTACAAGGGCCCCTTGATTGATTGATTGATTGATTGATTGATTGATTGAAAACTTTATTAACAGATTGCAGAATGGGTACAATACAGTACAGCTCAATACACACAATTGTTAAGGGGATGCAGACCAGAGAAAGACTTTCGTCTTGTTTACATCAGGGTCCCCCATTTTCAATTCATCAGGACATATATGACATACATGACATACAGATAGACAGTACTGCTACATCTATACATTTATGACATACCAGATTTGCTAATACAGTACTGTTTGTGATACAAAAAGAGTCCAGAAAAGGGAGTATATACATTTGAGGTAAAAACTGTACATTGGAGGAGGTTGGGTGGGGTTGTGTGGGGGGGGGGGGGTGGGTGGGTAGGGAGGGGTTGGGGGGGAAACACTGTACAACTGTACAAGCAAAACTGTACATTGGGATATTGACAACCATACTAGGTCATTTACATTGGAGGGGGTTGGGGGGGGGGAAACACTGTACAAACAAGCAAAACTGTACATTGGAATATTGACAACCATACTAGGTAAATTACTGTACATTGGAGGGGGTTGGGTTAGGACATTTACAGGGGCCAGTTTCGAATTGCAGTCTCCCGTAGGTGTTCCTTGAGAGTGGTTTTGAAAGTGGGTAGTTATTCACATTCCTTTACAGCTTTGGGTAGGGCGTTCCACATTGATGTGGCATAATTGCAAAACGTGTTTAGTCCCTTGTTTGAGCCGAATCTGGGTTTAACATGATTTGTGGAGCTCCCTCTGGTGTTGTGATCGTGGTATTCACTGACCTTTGGGAAGTATTTTGACATGTACATGGGTACCTTGGTCGTGTAGTGTATCTTGTCGACCAGGCCCATTGCAAGTTGCTGTACTCTGTCGTCTACTCTAAGCCATCCTAGGTTGTCAAAGTGGGCAGGGGTGAGGTGGGTTCTAGGAGTAAGGTCAAGCAGTAGTCTGACCAGTTTGTTTTGAGATGTTTGTAATTTTGTTTTTAGCGCCCTTGAGGTGCTTTGGTACCATGAGGTGCAAGCATAGTCGTAGACTCGTAGTACCCTTGAATGAGTGCTCCTGCCAGAGTCTTCAGGGTATTCCTGTTTACCAGAGAGGAGATCCGGTACAAGAATCGAGTTCGTTGATTGACTTTTTTTTATTACATTGGATGCCATTTTGTCACAGGAGAGATTAGCCTCTAGGATGGAACCCAGGTAGGTAATTTCATCTTTCCTTGTGACAATATTGTCACCCACTGTAACTGAGAAGCCGTTAGTCTTGCTGAGTTGGTTATTTGAACTGAAGAGAATTGACTCTGTTTTGCCCATGTGTAATGATAGTTTGTTATCAGCGAGCCATATGCAGATTCTGCCTATGTGACGGATCATACTGGGTCTGCGTTGTGTTTGATGTTAAATGAGAATGTCCCGAGGGGGAGTCGAACAGGGGGCTCCCGCGTCCGCGGGCGACGACACAGGCCACTGCACTAAGAAGTGAATTCACTCCTAACTACCGTACCTATGCGTCTGTTAACCCTGTTATGGGGAAGTGAGTTTAATTTACCAGCCCGCACTGCCACAGTCACTCGTCAACACACCTGTTTCCGTGACTGTGGACATACCCACGGGCTTCCCCGTTACACCTAGTTCCGAGCTGAGGGTTTTTTCAACCTGTAACTTGTTCTTGTCAGAGACCAGCAGGGCTGAGTCGTCCGCAAACAGGAACAAGTTGCAGTCACAAGATGATGACATGTCATTTGCATAAATTAGGAACAGTAGCGGTCCTAGTATGCTTCCTTGTGGAACACCACAGCTCACTGTGAGGGAGGGGGATAGGGTACCGTTTACCTCCACCATCTGTTCCCTCCCCTCAAGGTATGATTGCATCCAGCTCACTGATAGACTATCAAAACCAATTGCTTTTAGCTTGTCAATCAGAATGGAGTGATTGACAGTGTCGAAGGCTTTTTGTAGGTCCAGCATGACCATGCCGCAGTATTTGCCCGCGTCCACCTCTTGTTTGATGTGGTCGTTCAAATAGAGAAGGCATGTGTCAGTGGAGTGGGATGTTCTGAAGCCAGATTGGAATTCGTAGATAAAAATTTTTTCCCCTAGGTACTTTTCGACCTGTTCGTAGACTATTTTTTCCATGACTTTCGAGATGGAGGTGAGAATAGAAACAGGACGGTAGTTGCCTGGGTCTAATTTGCTGCCCTTTTTGTGCAGAGGGGTCACCCTCGCAATTTTGAAGTCCTTGGGGATGTGTCCCTGTTTTATGGAGAGGTTTATTATGTGTGTGATGACTGGGGTGATGGCGGCTGCTGAGTCTCTGAGGAATTTGGAGGGGATGTTGTCATGGCCAGTGGCCTTGTTAGGTTGGAGGGCGCTCAGTTTTTTGAGTACCTCATCTGTTGTTACCACCCAATGTGATCCCATCATCAACACACAGGGGTCAGCACAACCACTGTTACGTTTCCCCCTAACTGGGGAGTGCATACTGTACTCAGTAGTGGAAAGTAACTAAGTATTTTTACTCAAGTACTGTACTTTCATTCAAACCTATATTTATTCTCGAAAAGAAAATTGAGGTCACCCTAATTTTCAATGTCGTTTTGTGATTTCTTTTTAATCCTCTTTTTTCTCCGCCTGATTTTCTATGCTTTTTTCCCCATCCCAATTTAGTCGTTATGCCAAATCCCCCCCTCCCTTGCCTGGTTGTTGTGCGCATGTTCCCCCTACTGGTCAGTACAAGGGAACCCTGAAGTCTACCACATGCTTCCTCCGACACATGCGGAGACAGCCAGCGGCTCTCTTTTCACCTGGCAGCGAGGACTCTCATTGGTGAAGTGTAACTCGTGGGAGGTCACGCTGCCTTCACCACTTCCTGCCTTTCGCTGAGCAGGCGCCCAGACCTGACCTGTAGGCGTCGCTGTCCACAACGCCAGATTCCCACCCACGACTTCCCTCCCGCTAACTCAGCCAAACAAGTTAGTATGACGATCGGTCCAAGCCGCAGGCAATGCTGACTCCGGGAGTCGAGACCGCAGCCTCTTGCATTGGTGACGAGCGCAATCTCCGCTACGCCACCCGACCGCTCAATGCACACATTTCTACAATATAACAATAATAAATATGAATAACTATCAGTGGCGGCTCGCCACTAGGGGCGCTCGGGCGCCGCCCCCCCTCAGGCCCTACCCTGGTTATATGAGAGAACAAGAAAAATAAGTTTTTAGTTTTTTGTTTTATAGCCCTATAAATAATATAAACATGTTTAAAATTAATAATATTTACTCATTTTAAGTATGTTTGTGTTTCCAATGCACAATATAACGTTATTATATAAAAAAAAAAAATCGTTTTCTTTTTTTTTATTATTTTTTTGTATTTCTCGGCCCGGGCTAGACGCGATAGCGCTCTGAGTGCGCGTCACGGTTTGATCGCTGTATCCGTCGCAGCCAATCAGTGCGTAACGCGTTGTGCGTTGAAATATGACTATTATGTTGGAATCCGGGCGCGATTTGAAGCGGTCTAGCCAGTAGCGTCAAGAATTTCTGTAGCCGCATTTCGCGGAGACGCTCTCTGATTGGCCGACGCCAGTATTTTTTTCCGTAGCAGAATTTCATAGAGACGATCTCTGATTGGCCGAATCCAATTTCAAATGTTCCAATTCTAGCTTATTCCTAGGTTGGTCCGTTGGTGGTAGAGATAGTTGTGTTGTTGTGAGATGCAGCTGTTTGTCTTAGAGCGTGCCGTGACTGCAAGTTCTTTAGACTGTTAAGCTTAGGCACTCTTTCAAAGTTGGTTAAGGTTAGAGTTTGTCTTAGAGCATGGCGATAGAACGCCAGGTAGTTTGCAGTCTGTTCGACGCGGAAATAGACAAAGGAATGAAGTACTTGTGTTGTGTGGTGCTAACTGCTAACAAGCTAACACTTGGCTAACAAGCTATATGGCGGATGCAGTCTGGACACAGTGGACAGTGGTCTGGAATACATCAACAGTGGATTATACACTTTATCAAGGCAAGCCCTCCTGCCCTGGACGTGTCAACTAAACAGTGAGTCTCTCTCTCTCTCTCTCTCTCTCTCTCTCTCTCTCTCTCTCTCTCTCTCTCTCTCTCTCTCTCTCTCTCTCTCTCTCTCTCTCTCTCTCTCTCTCTCTCTCTCTCTCTCTCTCTCTCTCTCTCTCTCTCTCTCTCTCTCTCTCTCTCTCTCTCTCTTTCTTTTGGATTGAAAATACGTGGATTATGGCTTGTTCAATATCGTCTATGTTTGAATGAATGAATGAATGAAAACTTTATTAACAGATTGCAGAATGGGTACAATACAGTACGGCTCAATACACACAATTGTTAAGGGGATGCAGACCAGAGAAAGACGTTTGTCTTGTTTACATCAGGGTCCCAGATTTTCGATTCATATCGATAGTTTAATAGCTAGCCTTGGCTCGTTTAACAATATGCAAAATATGTGTACAGCCCTGTACTCATACTGAAGTTATTCTTGGTATATAATAGGTCTGATTGTGTAACGAATCGATTCCACGTCGCGCTGTGTGTGAGAGAGAGAAGGAGAGAGGGAGAGATCTGCGTGTGTTTGGAGACGGAGCGAGTTTTGTTTCTAACTTTTCTATTTATATATTGTGTTTCAAGTTGTGAATTAGACTATACTTTGTTTGACTGGTTGTGTGTTGTTGTAGTAACAGCTGAGCGACTCGTTCATAAGAGCCGATTCATTGCCGTGAGCATGAGTCGAATCGCTCACGTCTTGCCATGAGTCGGTTGCGTGGTACTGTACATGTTTGCAAAATGTTTTGGTATAGCGCCCCTAGTGGAGAGAGAACCAGCAGCCGCTACTGATAACTATCTATATAGTACTTTTTTTTCCACACATGGACCGCAGTCCAGAGTGCCCCACAGCAATTAGTATAAAATGAACATAGGCATAAAATCAGCACACAATTGACAGAATAAAAAACAATGCATAAATTGCAGACATAAGAATAGGTATAAAAAACAATAAAAGTAGTGCAATGTAAACTTAAGTACAATTTCGAGCTACAAATATTGTACTTTTTACTCCACTACATTTATCTGAACCCATCAGTTACTAGTTACTTTGAAGAAAAGGATTTTGCATAGAAAACATAATATACAAAATAAAAAATGCATGAAGATTATATACTTTCACATTTGAAGCCTGTCAACTTCAAGAGGATGTAATCAGAGCAGCACAACTGGACCACACACCACTTTAACATAACCCATAGAGGTCAATAGATCAAGGATTGAACGCTCCCAAGCACTGGAATACACAAACGTCATGTCGAATGTGTACTTTTACTTTAGACTTAAGTAAATTCAAAGCAAATACTTCTCTACTTTTACTTATGTAGAATTTGAATGGAGGACTTTTACTTTTACCAGAGTACTCGTTTATCTGGGTATTTCTACTTTTACTAAAGTAAAGGAACTGTGTACTTCTTCCACCACTGACTGTTTTACAGTAAGTGAGACTACTCAACGGCTGCAACACTACAATGGTGTCAGAAGTGGGATAGGGTTAGTGTTAGCGATAGGGTTAGTGTTAGTGATAGGGTTAGTGTTAGTGATAGGGTTAGTGTTAGCGATAGGGTTAGTGTTAGCGATAGGGTTAGTGTTAGTGATAGGGTTAGTGTTAGTGTTAGCGATAGGGTTAGTGTTAGCGATAGGGTTAGTGTTAGCGATAGGGTTAGTGTTAGCGATAGGGTTAGTGTTAGCCATAGGGTTAGTGTTAGTGATAGGGTTAGTGTTAGCAATAGGGTTAGTGTTAGTGACAGGGTTAGTGATAGTGTTAGTGACAGGGTTAGTGATAGGGTTAGTGTTAGTGATAGGGTTAGTGTTAGTGATAGGGTTAGTGTTAGGGCCTGGAGGATTAGAGGCATGTATTTATATTACATTACATTAGATTCAAATGTATTGTCATTATTCAGCACGTACAGTACAATGAAAATAAGTTGGCGTCTAACCAGAGTGCAAATGCAATAGCAATAGCAATATACAGGTCATTAATCTGGTGTATATATAAATACAGTACTACTAGTAATAATGATTACTATGTACAGTGATACAGGTATGAGGACACTATGGTAGTAAGTCATACTGGCCAGTAACTAGTAAGAGTAGGTAAGGGATATATACAGGTATAGATATATACATGTATGTAAAAAAGGATTATATGCAGGTATATTCAGATAGATGTGGATAAATATATATAAGGTAAATGTAAATATATATATACAATATACAGCATTATTGTGCATGCTATCATACAATGTTATATGGGTTATATGCAGGTATATTCAGACAGATGTGGATAAATATATATACAGTAAGCATAAATAATATATATATTTCTTTTTTATAGAAAATATGGTATATACAGCATTATTGTACAGGCTATCATACAGAGTTATATGGGTAGACTATAGTTTGAGGTGGGTAGTTATGATTACAGTGTTAGGCAGTGTAGACAGTGAAAGCAGTAGGTAGGTATAAATTGAGCATAGGCAACAGAGTTCAAAGTTCGGACAGTATGGGTAACAGAGCCTAGGGTGGAGTCAGAGTTCAGAGGGGGGGGGGGGGTCAATGTGGCACAGAGGTCAGATGACAGCTGAGAGAAAGAAGCTGTTCCTGAGTCTGCTTGACTTGGAGCGGAGGTTCCTGTAGCGCCTCTCAGAGGAGAGATGGGCAAACAGTCCATGCTTGGGATGAGAGGTGTCCTTGACAATGCTGCATGCCTTCCTCAGATACCGCTTGTGATGGATAGACTCAATAGTAGGGAGTGGTGTTGCGGTTTCACCACCCTCTGCAGTGCTTTCTGGTCAGAGGCAGAGCAGTTTCCGTACCAGACAGACATACTCATGCAGTTGGTGAGTACGCTTTCTATGGTGCACCGGTAAAAGTTCACCAGAATCTCAGGAGACCCTCAGTCTCCTCAGGAAGAAGAGGTGCTGGTGAGCCTTCTTGACAGGTGACGAGGTGTTGAGGGTCCAAGAGAGGTCCTCTGAGATGTGGACACCCAGGAATTTGAAGCTGGAGACACGCTCAACCTCCCGTCCTGTTGATGTGGATGGGGGGCATGTGGGCCAGCTTTGGTCTTCCTGAAGTCCATGACGAGCTCCTTGGTTTTCTTGGTGTTCAGGGCCAGGTTGTTGTCGGCACACCACGCCGCCAGGAGCTGGACCTCCTTTTTAACTACCCAGGGAAGGTTTCCTGAGTGAGCGCACCTACTAATTTTCAGCAATGCCTTGCTTCACACTCACAAAGGTTACACATTCACACCTGGAAGCTGCCCAGTACAACCACGGTTTTCTACCATTGGTCACTGAGTCTGAATGTTAGCGATGCTGATTACTGCAATTCATTGTTCTCATTAAAAAGCTGTCTTCAGATTGTGCAACATTCTGCGGCTAGGCTTTGGAACTAGTAGACAGGACTATGAGCCCCATTCTTTGAAGAAGAAGAAGAAGAAGAAGAAGAAGAAGAAGAAGAAGAAGAAGAAGAAGAAGTCTGTAGAAGAAGAAGAAGAAGAAGAAGAAGAAGAAGAAGAAGAAGAAGAAGAAGAAGAAGAAGAAGAAGAAGAAGAAGAAGAAGAAGAAGAAGAAGAAGAAGAAGAAGAAGTAGTCTGTATTTGTCATGTAGATGAACACACACATGCAAGATGGGCAACACACAGGAACACACATTATGATGAATTGAAAATGGGGGACCCTGATGTAAACAAGACGAAAGTCTTTCTCTGGTCTGCATCCCCTTAACAATTGTATGTATTGAGCTGTACTGTACTGTACCCATTCTGCAATCTGTTAATAAAGTTTTCAATCAATCAATCAATCAATCAATCAATCAAACACATACACATGCATTGGGTCACCGATTAAATGCCTCTCTGTGCTTGACCCATCCCGTCGTCCTTTCCCCCCCAGGGCAGCCGGGAGCAGACATGGGTTTCATGGCTGCGCCCCGGAGACCAATCCAAGTGCTCCTGTCCATCTTCGTCAGGGACACGACAGCGTTAGCGATCCGTTCTGCATGTTTTTCCATTGGGTTTATCTCTTCTTTCTGGAGGGGAAACCCTTACGAGCACGGGGGGAGAACATGCAAACTCCACACAGAAAGGCCCGGAGATATCCCCCACCTGGGTACCTGGCAACCCGGAAACCTGGTCCCCAAGCGGGAATCAAACCCAGGACCTTCCAGTTTCAAGTTCAAGTTTCCTTCTTGCTGTGAGGCGACAGTGTTAACCCCTGCACCACTGTGCCGCTCTAGCATCTATTTGTAGCAGGGTGGATTATCCCTGCTTTATGGGAGTGGATGTACACGGCCACCTGGTAGCGAGAACGCAGCAGAGCTGGGTCCAGCTGAGTCCCCGACTGTAGGCCAGGAATGTTGAAGTGGAGGTTGAGCAGCAGGAGTGGATGGGGCCTAGGATTCACTGACCTAGGGATGGTACGCTGGTCCTTCTTGCCCTCCAGGGCGATCAGCAGTAGCTCCCCACACACCCACACTTCCCCCAATACTTCCTGGGCCCTCCCACACCCGATGGCAGTAAAGATGGATGATATATTCGCTCCCCAAAGCAGTACCCTTCCTTAATGATGAGTGGAGACCTTTCACAATGAACTATAGGCAGGAGGTGGGGAAAGAGCTAAACCGTAATGAGCATTACCCGGAAAGGAAAGGGTTAGACAGAATGCACATTAACCGACACACACACAGTGCTCCCATTCAGTTCTCTTTACTGAAGTCTGATACAAGTTACAATTTATTACACCTCTATGAAAGTTATTTCCACACTGGGCACCTAGTGCTCTCGCTCTATACTACAGACTCAAGTTCTTCCCACACTGGGCTAGACACAATAATAACACCTTCCCTTTAAGGGTCTATATACTGTTCCGCTTCTCCCTAGGTGGGGAGAGAGAGGAGGAGAAGGGAGAAGGATAAAGAATGGGAATTTTATAAAAGAGCGCACATTATTATCACACTCAAACCAACTGACAGTGGGCCCACGTTTCAAAATAAAAGTCCTATCTAGAGCCGGATTTTCCGCAAAATAATAAATGGTCGGGGCGCCCCTAGACACTGTATTCAGCGTCAGTTCAAAGCACTGTTTTCTCTTTGCCCTTAGAGAGCCCGCGCCGCCCAGTGGCGAATGTCCGATAAAACTTCAGCACTCAGAGCGCTTGCTGTACTTATCCAAATGGCGGGCCCGCTCTCACCACCAACCGTCCGTGTGGTGAGATGGCCGTCCGGAGGTCCCGTGATAGCAGGCTGGGTAGACGTTGGACAGGTGACCGCTGGGGCAACGGCTTGGAGGGGCTGGAGGAGCGTGCAGTGTAGTGACGTCCGCTACTGGGCTGAAGGGGGGCGACACGCGGGCTAAACTGTGGTGCTAGCCTGAACAAAGCTAAGCTGTGGGTCGTGGTGAACCCCCTGTCATGACGCCTATACTTCAGCTAAAACGCAATGTGGCCAATATCTACCACGCTCTTCGGCAGTCGCTTGACTGCTTCTACATTCACAATGTCTCTTCCGCATTAACTAAAAGCTAAGCTATCGCATACTCATTACTAACCCGCTTCGTAACTGGGTTTCTATCTCGCGTGCTTGATCTCCGGAGCTCCAGCTCCGTGCGTCCTCTCCCCTCTGTGGAAGACGCTGAAGAGGAAGTGCCTCCCGTCAGCGCCGCGCCCTGAGCCCATCCTTCTTCACCTGTATCTCCCTGCCCAACGTCGTCACCAGCTCCCCCTGGCGGCACCTGTATCCTATCCCACTACGAAGTGTCAATGTTAGGATAGGCACCCATCAAGAGAGGTAGCAAGTTAAGTGTCAATGTTAGGGTAGGGGGGATCAAGAGCGGTCAGCCGGTTACACAACGTCCTCGCGAACACAGGGAATGCAAGGAATTAGCATTAGACACATTGAATTATTGTCAGACATATTCAGGTGTCTACATTTCCCCCTACTTTAAACGTGCAAAGTCCTCATGCAAGTTACACAACCCCCAGTTTAGTGGGGTGACACCAGTTTAACACACACATGTATACGGTCCTTAGACCAACAGTTTCACACAACTATTCAAAATATGCAAACACACTCTTTAGCACGTAATCGTGACGATACCGGGCGGGTAGCCGACCTCTGGTGCTCCTCTGTGGCCGATTGGTCCGACTCCTCCCATTTCAGACCCCGTGTCGGACTCCGTGTCGGACTCGTCGGCCGCGGCCTCGTCCTCCTGAGCCACAGGTTGGTCGCCCGCATCGCCCTCCTCGCCTCCGTCTTCGCCGTCCTCTCCTGATGGGTCCGACTCCACCTCTCCTCCCGCATCGGGCACAACCTCAGCGACGACCCGAGGGGAACTGGGTGGGTTACATGCCCTGGGACACGGTTCCCAAGGATGATAGACGCGAGCGCGTAGGAGTCCTCCGGGGGACCCGCGCACGCCCTTCCCGGTCGGAATTGGGAAAGGTACAAGGCTTGAGCTGGTCCCGATGGACAGTCTTCTCCGGGCCCCCTTCTTCAGGCCGGACAGTGAAGACAGGCGTCCCTTCGTGGCTCTGTGCAACCACCAGATAGGGCGTAGGTTCCCATTTGTCCTGGATCTTATTACGACCCCTCGGTCGGTGGTTCCTCAACAGAACCCGGTCTCCGGCCCTTACGAGCGCGCCTCTGGACTTTCGGTCGTAGATTCGTTTGCGTCTATGAGACGTATGCTTAGCTGTGGCTCCCGCGGCCTCCGCAGCAGCCTTCAGTCGCTCATGGTGCCCTTGGACCCATTCGTCCAAGTTCTCCGCATCGCCGTCCACGGCATCTTTGCCACCCAGTACGTCCCTGGCCATCCTTGCATCCCTCCCGAAGAGCAAGTAGAAGGGGGCGTACCCCGTGGAAGAGTGCATGTGGCAGTTGTACGTAAGTACCAGCTCTGGCAGGTGTTCTTTCCAGTCCCGCTTCTTGTCAACGGGCAAGCTACACAGCATATCATGCATGGTCCGGTTAAACCTCTCGCATTGGCTGTTCCCCTGGGGGTGGTAGGGCGTAGTACGGCTCTTAGAGATCCCGTAAAGTCTACAGAGTTCTTTGATGATGCTAGATAAAAAATGTCGACCTTGGTCGGCATGGAGCCGAGCGGGGCAGCCGTAGTACACAAACCAATGCCGGATGAGTGCGGCGGTGGTGGTCTTGGCGGTCTGATCTTTGGTCGGGATGGCGATAGTGAATCGGGTAAACATATCGGTCAACACCAGGACGTTCTCGTAGCCGCCCGTCGACATCTCCAACATGGTACATTTAGTCCATGGCTAGGACTTCCATGGGCGCAGTCACGTTGGTGCAGGTCATCGGGCCTGTGACTTAGGGAATACGTCCCGGGCCAGTGCACACCGCTTGCATTGTTGCACCCAGCCATTCACCTCCGCTGCCATTCCTATCCAGAAGTAACTTCGCCTCATCAGATCTATAGTCCCCCGCCTGCCGAAGTGTCCCCCGTAGTCGTGTTGGGTCTCATATATGTGTCGCCGCAGGGCCGTCGGCACACCTGGGCCACATCACTTAATATTATACTTAAAATACATGTTTTGATAAACCAGTAATTGGTGATAATTACTCCTGAAATATCCCTTCTAGTCAAATTCAACAGCTTATATTTCAGGCAAGCCATACGGGAAGGCTTCTTAAAAGATATAGTTCAATTGAATCTACTATTTTGAAATAAAGCAATTTTACTATCTGTGAAAAGATTTATAAGCACTGTTTTCAGCAAGAGAAGTCTCTCTGTGCCCGTGGTGGAATGTTAAAAGCAGATTTGCTATTTCTAAATGTAAAGATAGTAAATCCAAAGAGACTAAATTGTAAAACGTTAATTCTCTTAAAGGGAAAAAGGGGCAGGCTCTCTGGCTTGCCGAGGCGTACACCTCCCAGTTTAGCGTCATTTCGATGAAGAACTCGGGGGTGTGGCCTAGAGCTTAAAGGAGACCGCACGAATACACAGAGACACACACAAGACAAACAGAACGAGAGGAGACCAGAATTGGACGTTGATGAAGACTCCCAGTTCCTGTTGCTGAACTACTGCTCCATGCTGATTAAGAAGACCAGAACTAGCTGAAATAATACTTGTAACACTGGGAAATCCAGACAGTGTGTATTACGATATTCAGAGTGCTTTAAAGGGGAACTATTTTACTATTTCTTTCACTATTTGGGCACTTTTACACAATTCATGTGAGTTTATGGAACACCTCTGTAATTATATATTTTTTTTAATTCATTGTTTTGTATTTCTAATCAAGTCCTCAAAAACAGCATTTTTCTACCTGAAGATCTCGAGCCGTTTTGAGGCTGGGCTCCTAAACCACTGTGTGGCCTTCGCGGCATCTGGGACATTAACATGCAGCGGTGTCTATCTGACATCACAAATCATCACATTTTCAGATGACTCAGTTCAGTGAGGGTGAATATTGTGAGAGGAGAATTGGAAGAATGCGCCAATATGAGAATTAGAGACATAGATCATATTAATATAAGTCCACATAGCTAGGAAACAATGCTAAACACTGAAAAAGGCCATTTATAAGATAGTTCCCCTTTAAGACTGCCATCACCAGGACGCCTTAAATAAAGCTCCGTAGAATACCACTCCAAATCGCACCTGTGTGGACTCGGTTCTTCTGCATTTCTACACTTGCACAAGACCGGTGGTCGCTCATACACGTAGCGAGAGAAGATCAGAGTACCAGCCACAGAGTACCAGCCAAATATACAACACGTGTTTATTCCCTTGTTTGAGCCGAATCTGGGTTGAACATGATTTGTGGAACTCCCTCTGGTGTTGTGGTCGTGGAATTCACTGACCTTTGGGAAGTATTTCGACATGTACATGGGTATCTTAGTGGTGTGTATCTTGTAGACTAGGCCCATTGCAAGTTGCTGTACTCTGCCAATAGGTCAAAGCTCTAGCATTGGCTGCCCAATAATTCCTAAATACAGGGCCTAAGCCTCCCTCCTGTGTTGGCTTTTGCAGATGCCCTTTTGATATGCGATGGGCTTTATACCCCCAAACAAATGGAAAGATAATAGAGTAATTTCTTTAAAAATGCTGAAGTGAGGAAGATTGGCAGATTTAGAAATAAATACAAACATCTAGGATGAGACACCATCTTGATTGCATTTATGTAGCCACAATTCTAAGCCCTTATGTAGGCCTACATGTTTACTGTCACTCACCCATACAAGATCCTAATAAGAACTAGAATATATTTATTTGCTAAGTAAATCTTTGTATAATTATACCAGGAATTTGTCCTCTGCATTTGCGCCTGAGGACCAACTCCAGTTAAAGCAATCAGATTACACATACACATAACAAGAGATCATTTTTAACTGTGATTGAACCATGATTGAACCACGATTGAAACACAATTGAAGGGGAAATAAATCTGATCATCCTAGTAAAATATTCAAGTTGCATTCTGCATCAGAATCCATTTTCTGTTTTACTTCATATTCGATGGCTGTTCAAGGCAGTAATCACAAAGTAATTGGTGATTATATATATCTGGTTCTGAGGTGATTGTGTGTAATTAATTCTATAATATATCTGGTTCTAAGAGATGCCTTTATTGATCCCCTTGGGGAAATTCAGGGAAATTGATTATGGAAGAAAGTAACCTCGTAAACTTGCTTCTATGTAATATCTTGTTCTGAGGTTATTGAATGTATTTCTATAATAAATTATATCTGGTTCTGATGTGATTATGTGTTATTTATAATATCTCTGGTTCTGAGGTGATTATGTGTTATTTATAATATGTCTGGTTCTAAGGTGATTATATGTAATATAATATAGCTGGTTCTGCCATAGCTGTCAACATTGGGATTTGAAAAAACGGGAGATTTCGCCACGCCCCCCTCCCCCGCCCCCTCCCAATGTAGTCTCCTCCCCCTTGTATGTATATATTTTCTGTTAGGATGTTTGTTGACAGCTGCTCTCTGGTGAGCTGCCTCATCGCTGCCATCTGCTGGTCAAAACCTGTATGTACCCAAGGACTGGGTGAACTACTAATTGCTACATTAAATTAATCAGATACCTGGTTGAAAGTGAAATGCTGTGTACATCCCTGCATTAAATTAATGGAAGTGTCAGTGTTTCTGTAGAGGAGATGGAACGCCTGCTCTTGTCGGCACTGCGCAGCCATGGAATCGCAAGGCCATAGATTTAGAATAGATAGAAAGGGCACATTGTGGTGTATCATAATTAATTTGTTGAATACAATAGGATTTTTATAACGTTGACACAAATTAAGCAATATTTACACTAAGTTCTCTTTTACCTCTTATTTAATTCATTCATTAATTTAATTGTAGGTACTGTTTATATTACATAGTCCTGTGTGTTGTATATTGTGTCCTATGTTACTTTTGTGTTTATTGTCTCTATATACACTGTGGGAAGGGGGGCACGTAATTGAATTTTTCTGTATGTCTTGCACAAATTGGAAAATGACAAAGTTGACTTTGACTTTTAACATGTGTCTATAGTGTCACACACTAATTCAATTGTAATGTTAAAAACGGATACTGCTGTAATATAAAGTGAAATTCTACCATGCCTCAATGTATCAACTTTAAATATACACTAAATGTTAATGTTAGAAATGTTAATTTCCACCACCATGTGCAACATTTCCTAAGAACAGCAATGTCCGTTCTATCAACTCCAAATCTGTGCTATGAGCTCAATTCTCCCGGTGCATGCAGAAGTATTGCTGTCTTGTTTTGGATGAATGAGTAGAAATAGGCACACTGATGAAGGCCGGATGGCTGAAAACATTTTGTGCGCTATAACAACTTGAAAATAAAAACAACGATATTCCGAGTGCGGTCCCTACCTCCTTTTTTGCAACTTAATTAATGTTGGACTACGCACCTGTCTGAGCGCAGTGGTTACCCCCTTTTTCTACTAGAAATGAAAAACGGAAATCTTGTTTTATTAAAGTAGTTTTGACATGTGATATAGATAAAGATATTGTTTCATTGTGTATTGATTAACTTTACATTTGCGCTTCATTACTATGAGGGCCGACGTTCCACTCTACTGGTTAAAGTTGCTTACTCGTGAGTAGTACGTTCGTTGATAAAGAAAAATACTGTCCACAGCCACTCCAGTGTAAAACAAAGATATCCAAATGGTTTATTTCTCTTCCACAGCGAAGTCTTTCTTTACAGAAGTGGTCCTAAAGCTATTTTCCTAAATATTCACTTTACTACTACAAGGTAAGAAAACTGTATTTTCCCAGTTGCCAAAATCACAGCCGACTCGACACATGAAAATTCCTCCACACTGCCGTAAATCAACTTGCCGGCTCTTTCCACAGCAAACCGGTAGACTTGGCACCTTGGTTGAGAAATGCAGGCTTCAGTCTATGTTGTTGAGTCTATCCGTTCAGTCCTGTTCAGTCCTGTTTCAAGCGACACACTGCTGGTCTGAGATAATTGTGGCCTATAGAGACACAAATGTTCTAGAATGTTCGGTTATGACATCATACGGTGACATCACCAATGTTCCAGAGCGTTCGATCATGACATCATACTGTGACATCACAAATGTTCTAGAATGTTCTATTATGACAAATAAGACGGTTCACTGACTTTATCTAAATCCAATCAATATTCCTAATGCCGTTTCAATGTAAGGTTATAAAAATAAACAAACATTCATATAATACAATAACCTAAATATATAGCTTTGGCTCCTACACCGACCCTAATTGTACTTCTAATCTAGAGACAATTACTAACAACTAAAAAACAAGGAGCTAAACCAAACACTATTTTAACTGATAAGAGTCTCTGCTGCTGGATAACCAATACCTGGTGCCAGAGGTCCCTAGTACATGGCACACCGTAGGAGGACGGTCTTTACCACAGCTTCATGCAGCTTCTTGGAGAAGACAGATCTTAGTGATAGGTCTATTCAAAGTGGTCGTCCTCTGTGCTGGTCAGGAACCGCTGAACTGTGTCAAACTGCTCTTCAGCTGCAGTAGCGCTGACCACAGCGTTCTCTACCTCTGGGTCCTCCGTGGTTAGGTCCCCACGGTGTTCTGGGTTCTGAGGCCATTCCTCTTCGGGCTTGGTGAGGAATTCCGGCCCCTGTGTCCAAGTCTCATTGTGCAGGAATGATTCCACATTGAGTCCTCTCGACGCGTGGTCCGCGGGATCTGTTGCAGTATCTACATACCGCCACTGTCCTACTTCTGACAGCTTCAAGATGGTCTCCACTCGATTCGCTAGAGTCGGCCCCTGTAGCTGGTTGTTCAAGGTGGTGCCTTGCAATGATGCCCCACAGTCGAACACCCTGCGGCTCTTCTTCTTGGCATGGTACACGCCATGGTGTGGCAAGTACCAAACTTTTCCATAGCTGCGGCTGAGCTCCTCACTGGGAACCTTGACTGCGTAGCCTTGCGATCCAGTTGTCGACGAACACTGAGTAATCAGCATGGAACTGGGGATTCTTCGTGAACCTCTTCTTTAAGTTGAGAGTTCGCTGTTCAGCTACTCTTCTGTTGTTCGGCATCTTGAAGACTGCGTTCCTCACTGGTAGGCTGATGCTGTAGTGTCCCTCTGTAAGTTTCACGGACTGCGAGACCAGTTCCAGAAACTGGATGTTGTCCCTCGACTTCTCAAGCCGGTCGTCTTGACACTCTGGGAAGTCGTTCTTGAACTGTTGACTCCAAAGTTCATCTAGCGTGGCCACGGATGTGTGGTTGGACGTGACTTGTATGAGTCCACTGGTAGTTTCATGGCCCCTTTCTCCTCTGAGGGGGCCATTGACGATCCAGCCCAATCGCGTTTTCACCTCGTACGGCTCTTCTTCCACGCTGGGTACCACCTGCCCTGGTTCCATGGCCTTGGGTACGTCAGTCCCGATGAGAAGGCCTATCTCCGCCTGGATCTTTGGTATTTGCACTTCACTGAGATAGGGCCACTTATCGACTTCCTCTTGCAGTGGGATGTTCTGTTTACGAGCAGGTATTGACTTCTGAGAGAAAGTGTTGGGTAGCTCTAGGAAGTTGTCACTATCCAAGCTACAGACTTCTAAACCAGACACCATCTGGCTGCTCACGACCTGCTCGCCTCCCATGGTCCTTAGCAGGATACTTGTCTTCCTGCCGGTGACGTTAAGCGCTGCCATTAACTTCTCTGTGCAGAAAGTGACGTTGCTGCCTGGGTCGAGGAACGCGTAGGTAGCCACCATCTTGTTGCCTTTCTTGGCGTTCATGTGGACCGGAACGATAGCCAAGATGCTTTCGACGTTGCCGGCCCCAGTAGCTCTGCAGGTCCTCGTTTCTGTATTGATGCATCCACTGACCCTAGAACTGGCTTCGCTTTATTCTTCCCCGCCCCTGTGCTTATTTTCTTTGGGCGCATCATCCGATGTCTCCTTCTTGTGCCTTGCTTCATCATAGGCAGCTTTGTTATTAATATGTAGAACTGTAGGAGTAAGCTGGCAGTCTTGGCAGCTCATCTTTTCTTGGCAGGCCTTGCTCATGTGACCCTGTTTCAGACAGCTGAAACATAGGCCTTTACTCTCGAGAAAATCTATCTTCTCCGTGTGAAGAGACTCCTTCATCTTTTTGCATTGCTCCATGGCATGCTGTTCTCCTTGGCAGAAGAGGCAAGGGTTGGAGAAGGCACAGAGTGTATCCCCCTTGGTCCTTGCTTTAGTCTCTGCCGGGTTCTGGACTGCTGTAGCAGCTGTTGTGAAGCTTCCCAGAGCGCCGCTATCTCTGTATGTCTTCTCATCTTTGTGAGCCTTAGCTTGGCTCTTGTTTCCATCTGTGATGTTGCAGAGGAGAGGATGTAGGGCTTCTTGGGCTTGTAGGTTGACAAAATCGGCAAGGTCGCTGAACATTAGGCGCTGCGCTGATCTTTCTCTAGAAGAGCATAGGCTTTGCTTCTCCACCGCTCTCTCTGCTTGTACGGATGCTTGGCTGTGATGGCACGCATATTTGATATGCTGTCAAGCTCCTGCATGTACTCCACGTCAGCCATAGCGTTGAGGCATCCAGGGAGATAGAGGCCAAAGGAGTGGAGCGCCTCTCCGTCATCGGACTTGATAGGCCAGTTCAGTGCCTTGTCTATATACGCCATTGAGATCTTGTATCCATTTCCAAAATGTTTTTTCAAGAGCCTCCTTGCCTCGTGATAGCCTCGCTCTGGTTCCATGTGAAGACAACTTCTTATCAGCTCTCTCGGCTGTCCATCCGTGTACTGCTCCAGGAAGTACAGCCGGTCTCTGTTACTATCTGTCTTGTCCTCCACTCCGTGTTCAAAGGCCCTGATTAATAGCCTGTACTCCATAGGGTCTCCCTTGAATATAGGAATCTGTTGAGGGGGTAGAGAAGAATGGTTTTGTTGCTTCACTAACCACCATGGCTTGTGTGGACTCTTGTTGCGGAGACTCTTGTTCCTTCTGTGTAGCACCGCCAGGTGCTCTGGAGCTGCTACTGTAAGCAGGTTCTCCTTTTATCGCTACAGCCTGAGTAGGCGTAGCCTGCTAGTGAGCTTGTGATTCGAAGGGCTTCTTTTTCTCTATGTAAGAGTTCATTCCATCCCTACAGGGCACTCTGGATGAGGCTCGCTGGCCTTCAGTACTTTGAACTTAGCCTCTGCCGCAGCTAAAGCAGCCTGGACCTGTAAATCCTCTCTCTCTGCTCTTAGCTAAAGCAGAGCCTCCTGTTCCTCCCTCTCTGCTCTTAGCTTATATGAGGTAGCTAAGAGCAGAGCCTCCTGTTCATCCCTCTCTGCTCTTAGCTTAGATGAGGTAGCTAAGAGCAGAGCCTCCTGTTCATCCAGTTGTCATCTTTGCTTTAGAGCGGAAGCCTGGGCTAGCAACTCAGCCCTCTCTAATTCGACTTTCAGACACGCGCTTGCAGATGATGTTCTGGAAAATGTAGTGGATGGTGCTCTAGACCCTTTCCTTTTTACGACGCCGGATGCACTGTCTTCAGGCCTGACCTCATCTTGGTGCTTCCTAGACTCCGCTATACGCTGATGCACCTTTCATCTATGTGTCAGCCTTTACTGTACTCTAAATACTCTAAATGAAATAATGGGCAGGAATAAGAAACCTACCCCATCCTTTCTAGAAACGGAAGGAAAATTCCTCACCAAACCAGTTGAGATTGCTAATCATATTAACAATTATTTTATTGGAAAAGTAGATAATTTAAGGAATAATATGCAAACAATAGATAATGAAAAATCTTATTTATTAATAAAGAATAAAATAATGAAAGATAAAAATTGTCAATTTAATTTTGATAGCGTGACTATAAGTAATGTAGAACATATGTTAAGTACCACTAAAAACAAACCACCAGGCGTCCCATAAGTTTACTGCCAGTTTTGAGTAAACTGATGGAAAGAATAGTAAGTGAACAGATTAAAAGCTACTTTTCTTTTAACACATTGACCACTGATTTTCAACATGCATATCGTGAAGGACATTCAACAGCGACTGCTTTAACCCAAATGACTGATGATTGGCTGAAAGAGATAGATAAAAAGAAAATGGTTGGAGCTGTCTTGCTTGATTTTACTGCAGCATTCGACATCATAGATCACAAATTCTTACTTAAAAAACTTGAATGTTACGGTTTCTCCTCATCTGCACTATCTTGGATGCAAACTTATTTAGCAAACCGGAAACAAATCGTTTTTTTTAATGGGAGTTACTCAGAAGTTAAAACGGTAAGGTGTGGAGTACCCCAAGGAAGTTGCCTTGGGCCTTTGCTCTACACCATATTTACAAATGACATGCCTCTTGTCCTAAATAAGTCCTATATTTCTATGTATGCGGATGATTCAACGATTTACACATCAGCCTCAACAGCCAATGAATTAAATACGGTCCTAAAGGCAGAGTTGCAATCAGTGATGGAATGGATAAAGAATAACAAACTAGTTCTAAACATATCAAAGACAAGTAGCATCATTTTCGGTTCAAACCATACTCTAAGAACGAACCCAGTCTTGAAACTTTTGATAAGTGATGTGGTAATTAATCAAGTCCAGGAGACTAAACTCCTAGGGGTAACATTAGACAGTAAATTGTCATGGTCACACCATATAAACAATATAGTAGTGAAAATGGGAAGAGGGATTTCTGTTGTTAAAAGATGTGCTCATTTGTTACCACTAAATTCTATCAAACAGGTCATTCAAGCTCTGGTTTTGTCAAATCTTGACTATTGTCCTGCAGTATGGTCGAATGTAACGACGAGTAAACTGAAAAAATTACAAATGGTACAAAACAAAGCAGCACGTATAGCGCTTTGCTGTGAGTACAGAACTAATGTTGCAGCGATGCACAGTTGTTTAACTTGGTTACTTGTCAAACATAAATTACTCTGCTCACTCCTTGTATTCACTAGGAATATTTTTGTTACAAAGATCCCCTCAATTTTATATAACAATTTATCAATAAGTCTTGACAGACACAACCATTCCACCAGACATGCTTCTGCACGAGGTTTTACACTTCCAAAAGTGAGGTCGAATGCAATGAAGCAAACTGTCATGTTCCGTGGTATGCAGGAATGGAACTCTCTTCCCAGACATGTTAAGCAGGAGAATAGTAAATGCCGTTTCAAAATCGTGGTAAAACAACATTTTCAACCAAAGAAATTGACATTCCCTAATAGATAGTGTGTACGTAAATTAAAATGTATGTGTCTGATAAAGAGATAGGTATATATGGATGAAAAGGCATGTGTCTGATAGGGATATATTATTAAAATATTGTATAATTTTGTATTTTTATATTGTATTATGAATTTGATTAGGGTTTTTACTGTTGTTTTAATTGTCTGTATGACATGTAAATGTTGTGAGTGTATAAGGGTTTTTATTGTTGTTTTAATGGTCTGTATGTCATGTAAATGTTATGAGTGTATAAGGGTTTTTATTGTTGTTTTAATTGTCTGTATGACATGTAAATGTTGTGAGTGTATACGTCTGTAACTGTATTTTATGTGTTATGGACCCCAGGAAGAATAGCCCCAGCACTGCTGTGGCTAATGGGGATCCAAATAAACTTAAACTGTGAAGTTGTAAAATGTGTCCGCCTTTGGCGTGAACCATTCCTCCTGATCTTTCTTCTCCTCTTCTGATGTCTTGCTTATGTTTTTGCTCAGTACCACCTGGACTGAAGTATTAAGCTCACAGAACTCTCCAAATAGCTTGTTGAATTCTACCAATCTTGTCTGTACACCTTCCAAGTTACCGTCGTCATCCTCATCCATTAATTGATTCATCTTATTCATGTGACCAGTTAGCTGACCTAACTTAGCTCTCCTCTTATTGGTGGCCTGACGGACATCTTCCTCATAGACCCTTTGTGTCATCTCAACCTTCTTAGTGTAACGGGGAAGCCCGTGGGTATGTCCACAGTCACAGAAACAGGGGTGTTGACGAGTGACTGTGGCATTGCGAGCTGGTAAGTTAAACTCACTTCCTCATAACAGGGTTAACAGACGCATAGGTATGGTAGTTAGGAGTGAATTCACTTCTTAGTGCAGCGGCCTGTGTCGTCGCCCGCGGCGCGGGAGCCCCCTGTTCGACTCCCCCTCGGGACATTAACATTTAACATCAACACAACGCAGACCAATATGATCCGTCACAGTGGTGCCCAGTGACCGTCACATTAGGTTCCGACATTTTGTTGTTATCCTTCTTTCAGCGCTCCAGTAGTTTGTGTTGATTCCTTTTTCCTCTTGGAACAGAGTTTTCTTACTAATATGAGGGCAGACGTTCCACTCTACTGGTTAAAGTTGCTTACGTGTGAGTAGTACGTTTGTTGATAAAGAAAAATACTGTCCACAGCCGCTCCAGTGTAAAACAAATATATCCAAATGGTTTATTTCTCTTCCACAGCAAAGTCTTTTTTTACAGAAGTGGTCCTAAAGCTATTTTCCTAAATATTCACGTTACTACTACAAGGTAAGAAAACTATTTTCCCAGTCTCCAAAATCACCGCCGACTCGACACATGAAAATTCCTAGACACTGGAAAGCCGTAAATCAACTTGCCGGCTCTTTCCACAGCAAAACGGTAGACTTGGCACCTTGGTTGAGAAATGCAGGCTTCAGTCTATGTTGTTGAGTCTATCCGTTCAGTCCTGTTCAGTCCTGTTTCAAGCTACACACTGCTGCTCTTCTTCTTCTTCTTCTTATTTGAATTTCCGGCAGTGTAGACGCATCGTGGCGTATTACTGCCCTCCGCAATTCTTTTTATGGGCTCTTCTTCTTCTTCTTCTTCTTCTTCTTCTTCTTCTTCTTCTTCTTCTTCTTCTTCTTCTTCTTCTTCTTCTTCTTCTTCTTCTTCTACTGGACCCCGTCATCAACTACATTGTCCATTGGAGTGCAGCTAATGCTGCTACTTCCTGTCTGAGCCCCCCTCCGCGGGACCCTCCTTGCCCCCTGCGATCTTATTCTGGGCTGCTTTGTCCCTCTCAGCCCCCTCAGCCAATTCGCTAACCACCTCCTCCCAGTCCAGACCTTCCATTCCCAGATGTTGAACCGCTATCCTAACAATCATCTTCACCATCGCTGTTTTACCCTTAGCCTCTGCCATACCAGTAACTACCCCTGCCACGAAGGCCACAATACCTAATTTCTCCTCCCTTCCCCTCTCTCTTTCTTCCTGCTCTACCCTCTGCCAAATGCCCTCCTTCAACCCCCTGCACCCTTTCTTGGCTGCCCTGTCCTACCCTGCTAACCGCCTCAGCATACGACAACTTACCCTCCCTTCTCACTCTCCGATCCGCGACCTCCTTCTTCATCACCTCACACCCCCTAAACGATACACTATGCTCCCCACCACAACTACAGCACATCGGCTTCACTCCCTCTCCACACTTCCCATATTCATGTTCCCCGCCACACCTAGCGCACCTCAGCCCCTTCCTACACGTGGTAGCTATATGGCCAAACTCCTGGCACCTATAGCACCTAAGAGGATTCTGAACAAATTCCCTAACCCTATACATCCTACGCCCTACAAACACCTCCCTAGGAACAGCCCCACCCTCAAACTTAATCACTACCGTCTCTGTCACTGCCCTCTCTGCTCCCCTCTTCATCCTTTCTGCACTCTTAACTATGCCATTACGCCCGTCCCCCTTTTCCACTCTTCCACCAGCTGCTCTACGGTAACCTCGACCGGTACCCCAGCTATCACCCCCTTACATCCCCCCTCCCTCTTCTCCCCTACTCTCGCCACCTTACTTATACCCACCCCCCCAATGCTCCTCATCTTCCTAGCCCTCTCCACCTGCCCCTCACTACCACACCCTACGGCCAGGTTCCCATCCCACAAAACTCTCGCGAACTTTACCTCTCCTAATTGCAACTCGAGCCTACCTACTTTCCCCTCTCCCCTCTCCCCCTCAAGCCTGACCACTATATGAATCACTTCCTCTTTTGCCACATCATTTCCAGCACCCTCGCCTCCCGGCCCACTTGAGCTATCGTCCCTCACTTTCGTCCTCTTCCCCCCTTCTCCCCCACTCTCCTCCCCCCTACTCTCACCCGACCCCTTACCCTTGCCCTGGCTATCCCCATCGCTGTCGTTCCTCCCCGTCTGTTTCTTCCTCTTCTTCCCCGCCGTTTCCCACACCTCTTTCTCAATCTCTTCTTTCTCACTCTCCTCCCCACTATACTCCATTCTGTCACCACCCGACTCCTTCCCTTTGCCATCCTTACCCCTTTCGCTATCTTCCTCGCCCTTCTCACACCATTTACTTCCATCACGATCCTCCCAATACCCTGGGTAGCCGCTCACAGGCCGGGGCCACCAATTGCAAGGCCTTTGCTGTTCCTGATCTCTCACAGCCACTTCTTCCGCATCCCACCACCGACTACTGCTCCCACGCATGTCTTCGCTGCACAGTTCCGACGGACGCAGACGCCGCCACTCGGCGCATCTCTCCCAATCCATCCTCCCACATGAACAGGCCGCACTTCTGTCTTCCTCTCCAAACAACAGCCGCCCCCCACGAACATACGGCATGGCGTGCTTACTCCCCTCTTCAGAGAGACTTAGGCATCTTGTTTGAGAAATGCAGGCTTCAATCTATGTTGTTTATATAGAGACACAAATGTTCTAGAATGTTTGGTTATGACATCATACGGTGACAGCACAAATGTTCTAGAATGTTCTATTATGACAAATAAGACGGTTCAATGAATTTATCTAAATCCAATCAATATTCCTAATGCCGTTTCAATGTAAGGTTATAAAAATAAACATATTAACATTCATATAATACAATAACCTAATATGTGACCCAGTCTGGTGATGATGCCTACAAGTCGCCAGGGTGAAATGACAGATAGACACAATAAAAAAAGATATATATATTTTTTTTTATATATAACTACAGTTTGAGAGTTGAAGAACATATTTAGTACAACAGCGAACAGATATAATAACTCTAATTGTAAGAATTCTGTGTTTAAAAAAAGGCTGTTTTGAAACACAGTTTGTGCTCTCCACAGACGAGAGGTGGGGGCTGGGTTAATTTTTGCATCTGAATAGAGCTGCGCGTTGGGATTCAGATTCACTGAGCCAGGTAAAGGCATTCACACAGAGAGAGTCATTAACGTTAACAATGGACGCATTCAGGTGAGGGTAGTTGTCCACGCCCCCCCCCCCCCCCAAACTAGCTGAAGTGTGAACATCTTTGAGAGGCATTTTCTCCCCTTGAGTATTCTAGACAACAGACTGTTTTACAAGATTTAAATGAATATATGATATTCAAAACATTCTCAGATTTCAAAGTATGACACATCATTTGAAAGCTTACATTCTGTACTTTCACAATCTGGAAAAATCTGGAAAATGAAAATGGAGACATGTCGGCACAAACCCTGGACTCTGTTATGGTTTGAAACCGACCCCAAACGCAAACGGCACAGAGAGAGTTGTTTCAGAGTTAGCCAAAATCAAGGGCGTGTTTATTTACTGAGTAACAAGAATGAATTAGGTGGTGAACAGAACAAACTGGGAAACAGGCATGTGAGGAATGTTTGCTGCTCTGCAGCTTCTCCCAGAAGGTGATGTTGTGGAATCTGTCCGTGACGTCTGAGCCGCTCTGCAGATCCTCCCAGCATACACTCCGGATGGAGGCGGAGAGGGAGAGAGAGATCCGAGTTAGCCCAGCGCACAATTGAAACTGACAGGTGACTGGTGAGGTGAATTGTCCAAACAAATAATCCAAGTGACAGATCTTCGGTGTGAAACACACAGTGAGCAGTGTCCAGAGTGAAAACAACTAGGTAATCCAAACGTGTAATTCCAACAGACAAAAAGGTGAGAACAGTATGAACAAAAACGGGATCTCTTCGGTGCTTTACAAACACACAAAAACGATAGATCCAAAAGACTGTTTACAAAAACTCACCAGAGCGCAACGCGTAAAGCGGGCAGATCAAACGAGGCGGCCGCTTCGTAACGGGGAAGCAGGTTCTCCAAACGGAATATTTCTCGAGAGTCCTGGGAAGCAACAGAACAGGGAAAGCAGCGACGGGAAGGAACAGGCAAATGCAGGGAATGTTTCAAAACGATCCAACATCAATATTAGGGAGATCAGGGTATTTAAAGCCACGGGGCGCTTAATGACAAGCTGTGACAGCTGCGGGATGAAATTGATCATTGCTCCAGAAGCGTGTGGTTGGGAGAGCACCAATCAAACGGCATCTTACAGGAAAGAAGCGTGAGGCGCGGAATGCAATTAATTTAACAAAATACCTTAAAGGAACGGAGCGAGTGGGTGGGCAGCAGACAAAACCTCACAGTACCCCCCCCTCCACGGGAGCCACCCGGCGACCAGGCCGACCCGGCTCGCCCGGATGGGCACAATGGAAGTCGGTGATCAGGCCGGGATCCACGATGAGCTGGCGGGAGACCCAGCTCCGTTCCTCCGGGCCGTAACCCTCCCAGTCCACCAGGTACTGGAACCCCCGACCCCGCCGTCGAACGCCCATCAACCGGCGGACCTGCCACTGGGGGTGACCGTCCACCATCTTGGGAGGAGGTGGATCCGGAGCAGGAGGCATCAGGGGACTGAGAGAGACAGGCTTAACCCGGGACACATGGAAAACGGGGTGAATGTGCATGGACGCAGGAAGCTTAAGACGCACCGCCGCCGGACTGAGTACCTTCAGAACCTCGAAAGGTCCGACGAACCGGGGGTTAAGTTTCTTGGCCGAGGACCGAAGTGGGAGGTCCCTCGCAGAAAGCCACACCCTCTGCCCAGGGTGGTACGTCGGCGCAGGAACCCGGCGCCGGTCAGCCCCACGACAGGCGCGCTCTGATGACCGGAGCAGCGCGGTCCTGGCGATCTCCCAGACCCGACAGCACCGGTCCAGGTGGTCCTGCACGGAGGGAACTGCCACCTCCGTCTCCTGTGCAGGGAAAAGAGGGGGTTGGTAGCCCAGGGATACCTCAAAGGGTGAGAGGCCGGTGGCGGAACTGACCATGGAGTTGATGGAGTACTCGACCCAGGGAAGGAAACGGCTCCAAGAAGCTGGCCCCACTGGAGGACCCGGGACCGGACTGAGTCGGGGACGAAGAGACGATGAACCGGTACATTGCCTGGAGCGCGATGGAAGCGTAGGGCACGCCTTACCACCCCCTCGATGCCCAAGGTGACGACTCCTACCACCCTGGCCTCCGGGAGGATGGGAGTCGGGTCCTCAGTGGTTGGAGCCCCCTTGGAGTGTAACCGGGACAGGAAGTCGGCCTTCGTGTTGCGGGAACCAGGGCGAAACGTCAGCGAGAAGTCGAACCGACTGAGGAAGCTGGCCCATCTTGCCTGCCGGCCGTTGAGGCGCTTGGAAGCACGGATGTACGTCAGGTTCTTGTGGTCCGTCCAAATGGTAAACGGCTCCTCGGCCCCCTCTAGCCAATGACGCCACTCCTCCAAGGCAGCCACAACCGCCAGCAGCTCCCGATTGCCGATGTCATAGTTCCTCTGGACTTATGTCATAGCCCTGGACTTACTGAAAACCTCCATGAGGTTGTGGTACTCGGGGGGTATGGTCGAAAGGTCCGGAGGCGGCTCACCAACGGATCTCCGGGGCGGGGGACAGGACGCCGCCTGAAGACACTGGGCATGACAGGAGGAGCTCCAGCCCTTGATGGTACCGGAGGACCAGGCGATGTGGGGCTCGTGCAGCGCGAGCCAGGGCCGGCCCAGGACTACTGGGACAAGAGGGGATCTGGTGATAAGGAACTGGAGTCTCTCAACGTGGTTACCAGCAATGGTCAGCAGGACAGGGCAGGTGCGTTGAGTGATGTCAGCCAGGCGGTGTTGGTCCAATGCGAATACCTCCAATGGCCTCACTAGGTCCTCAAGTGGAATGTTGGCCCGGGTAGCAAACTCGAAGTCTAGGAAACTCTCGTCTGCCCCCGAGTCAATGAGTGCCTCCACCGTGGCCCGTTGGTCCGCCCAGGCCAGGGTGACGCTCATCAGATGGCCAGGTGGTGCACGGCTCTGGGAACGACAAAAACGGCTCACCAGGATCTCCCGGGGTCCCGGCGAGCCTGGTCTTTTGGCCGGGTGGGGCAGTTGGCGATACGGTGTCCCTCCCGACCGCAGTAGAGGCAAAGGCCGGACCTGAACCTCGCCTCCCGTTCAGCTTGGCTCAGATGAGAACGTCCCAGCTGCATGGGTTCCTCCTCGGGTACCGAACGGGAGGGGAAAAAAACCACCAGTCGTGTTGGGAGCAGGGCGACCAGCAGTACCGTCACGAGTACGGGGGGTCCGGAGTACCTCAGGAGGTCCCTGTCGGGTTCTCTCACGTCTTCTCTCCTGGAGGCGTCCGTCGATGCGAATGGCGAGACTGAACAGGTCCTCGAGGGACTCAGGTTCCTCACGGGTCGCGAGCTGGTCCCTGACTGCGTCGTTGAGCCCCCTCATGAAGGTAAGACGAAGTGCTTGGTCGTTCCAACCGCTCTCCGTAGCCGCCAGTCTGAACTCCAGCACGTAGTCGGTAACCCCGCCGCTGCCCTGCCGGAAGGTACCCAACCGGGCTCCAGGGTCCAGACCACGGGCTGGATGGTGGAAAACCCTGCGGAGCTCAGCCACGAAGTCTGGGTAGGAGAAACAGAAGTCTGCCTCCATTGCCCAGGAGGAAGTGACCCACTGGGCTGCCCGGCCTGAGAGCAAGTTAGTCATGTAGGCCACTTGGGCTCCCCTTGAAGTGAAACGACTGGGTTGATGACGAAAAACCAACTCACATTGCATGATGAATGTGGCACAATCCTCGAAGTTACCGTCGAACAGCCGTGGTTCGGAGAGACGGGGCTCCCGAGGTGTGGGATCGGGAGGCGCGGGGCCTGCCAGGGCTGCGGGTGATGCTCCGGCCAAGGCTCCTGAAGGAAGTGGGGGTACAAGCAAGGTGTTAACGGTGTCACTCAGCGTGTGTAAGTGGAGGAGAATACTTGACTGCTGGCTGCCAGAGCGCCCAGGGACCCCTGAATAGGCAGGACCTGCTCTCGGAGTTCCTGTACTGCAGCCGCAGCCCTGTCTAGCTGTTGGCTGTGTTCCTTGGTTAACTCAATCTGGCCTGCTAATGCTGTTCTGACTCTCTCTGTGTCGGCTGGGGTCGTCATGGTTGGATCGTAATGTTATGGTTTGAAACCGACCCCAAACGCAAACGGCACAGTTGTTTCAGAGTTAGCCAAAATCAAGGGTGTGTTTATTTACTGAGTAACAAGAATGAATTAGGTGGTGAACAGAACAAACTGGGAAACAGGCATGTGAGGAATGTTTGCTGCTCTGCAGCTTCTCCCAGAAGGTGATGTTGTGGAATCTGTCCGTGACGTCTGAGCCGCTCTGCAGATCCTCCCAGCATACACTCCGGATGGAGGCGGAGAGGGAGAGAGAGATCCGAGTTAGCCCAGCGCACAATTGAAACTGACAGGTGACTGGTGAGGTGAATTGTCCAAACAAATAATCCAAGTGACAGATCTTCGGTGTGAAACACACAGTGAGCAGTGTCCAGAGTGAAAACAACTAGGTAATCCAAACGTGTAATTCCAACAGACAAAAAGGTGAGAACAGTATGAACAAAAACGGGATCTCTTCGGTGCTTTACAAACACACAAAAACGATAGATCCAAAAGACTGTTTACAAAAACTCACTAGAGCGCAACGCGTAAAGCGGGCAGATCAAACGAGGCGGCCGCTTCGTAACGGGGAAGCAGGTTCTCCAAAAGGAATATTTCTCGAGAGTCCTGGGAAGCAACAGAACAGGGAAAGCAGCGACGGGAAGGAACAGGCAAATGCAGGGAATGTTTCAAAACGATCCAACATCAATATTAGGGAGATCAGGGTATTTAAAGCCACGGGGCGCTTAATGACAAGCTGTGACAGCTGCGGGATGAAATTGATCATTGCTCCAGAAGCGTGTGGTTGGGAGAGCACCAATCAAACGGCATCTTACAGGAAAGAAGCGTGAGGCGCGGAATGCAATTAATTTAACAAAATACCTTAAAGGAACGGAGCGAGTGGGTGGGCAGCGGACAAAACCTCACAGTGGTCACATAGCTTTGGCTCCTACAATTACTTTACAAAAGTTATACTGGCACATGGGTCTAATACAGCAATGGATTATGGGTAAATGCAACGTTAAAGCAGTGCCAATGTAAGACTGACTTTACATTAAACGAATGACAATAATATAGTATAAAGTAGGGTATTATTTGGACTAAAGAATGGTGTTGTCTCACCCTACTCGCATGTTGAGGGAGAGCACCATACATTATACACTGAGAAACCACGGCCGAGAGTGAGCTCGCCGGGAACAACCCAACTTTGCCCGACATTTTTATCTGCAACCGGCTTCTGGTCTGAATGCCGTTGGTAATGGTCTAATCGACACAGTGCTGCGAGTGCCTCACAGGAAGGACTTTACTGTGACGCTTGCTGACATAGGCTATAGGTATGAGTAATGTTACAGAACCACACATAGTCCACACCACACAGGTGTCTGCATGCATGATGAAAACGCACATATTTATTTTGATCTACTTTTTTTCCCATTTTCTATTTTTCTCCCATCCCAATTTCGTATCGTCCAATTCTACCCTCCCCTGTCTCGAATGCTGTTTGGCCATGCCTCCCACAAGCCGGCTGTAATGTGGACGAAGCCATACATTGCACGAGTCCCCTCCCGTACTCGAGGTAGCAGCCGTCGCATCTTTTCACCTGCACAGCGCGATCTTTCAGCGTCGGGGGTCTGCGCTTTGGAGGGACGCCGCCCCCGTCGCTTCCTGATACTACTGCGCAGGCCCACCAACCGACCTGTAGGAGTCGCTGTCCACAACGTCCGATCCCCACCCATCAGCTTCCCACCCCCTAATACTGCCAAATGTATTAGTATGAACGACCAGCAAAGCTGAATGCAATGCGGAGAGCTGGGCTCGAACCCAGCGTCTCCTGCATTGGTGGTGAGCGCCTTGCCCACTGCACCACCTAGCCGCCCTGAAGACGCACATATTGAAATACACATGCTCAGATTAACCCCTCTGATTCAACACTAAAATTCACACACAACAGTCCTATTTACACATAAACACACGGACGAACCAATACCCAACAACAAGTCCACGACCAAACATCGAGTCTAACATTATTATAGTAGGCAAATGCAACATTATCACACCAGTCAGCAGTGGCACCCTGGTCAGTACTCAAAGAGTGATGCACCCACACACGAGACAAGCGCAGCTGCGCATGTAACCAACGGACAACAATCATACGATAGACATTTTATAAATGAGCAATAATGATAATAATACAGTTACTGTAATTAGGAAAAGTAGGTCTTACCTTAACACTTTGAGTGCCAGCCACGGCATAATTAGTTATTTCATGCTAACCGTTCAGTGCCAGAAACGAGATATGCCGTTTTTTAATCGTTATTTTTTTTATTAGCGATTTCCATTCATATTTCATCAATCTAGCCTCACGTTACCAGTGGGGATCTGTCTGAACTCTAACAGGGAAAATACCGCCCCTTATCGTCTCTCCGGATGGTACTGCACCCCTTTGGATTGGATTAAATGAAATGCATGGAGAAAAAAAGTCCTGCTTCCACATTTTACTTGTCAGACAAGTAACCGGAGACGATCGAAGTCATTGCCCACCACCAGAACAGCAGAAAATGTGTGTTTCCAGTACCCAGCGTTGGATCAATAAACGCGATCGATATTTGGAATGGTGATCAGGAATTGGAATAATCTTTTTGGAGAACATCTGATCTGAGGTAAGAAATCTATTTGACCAGTCTTGGGATAATCAGAGCAATTTTCACCTATATATCAGCGTGTGCCATAAAACTAGCGTTTTTCAAAATGGTATAAAACGGAAATGAACCGATTAAAAAACAATCCGTTTCGACAATAATTTTGGTTAGACTAGAAGTCTTTATTTGTCATGCAGTTTAACACAGACACACGAGATAGGTGACCCACAGGAACACACACACACATGCACTGAGTCGCAGATGAAATGTCTCTGCACTTTTCCCATCCCGTTGTCCTTCCCCCCATGGGCAGCCGGGAGCAGATAGGGTGTCAACGTGAGCCGCGCCCCGAGGACCAATCCAAGTGCTCCTGTCCGTCTTCGTCAAGGACGCCACAGCGTTAGCGATCTGTTGTGCATGTTTTTCCATTGGGTTTATCTTATCAGGGCGGAAACCCTTGCGAGCATGGGGAGAACATGCAAACTCCACACAGAAAGGCCTGGGAGATACCCCACCTGAGTACCTGGCATCATGGAAACCTGGTCCCCAAGCGGGAATCTAACCCTGGACCATAGCCATAATTTAAGATATAGTTTATGCGTTCGCAAATATGAGAGCTCTGTCATTGAAGTGGGTGGTGGCACGCAACGGGGTAAATAGGACACGGAGGCTGGCACTCAAACTGTTAACACAGAAGCCTGGGATCAGCTGCCTGCGAGATGTGTCCTCACTTGCTGTTTTAAAGTGGCGCGCTAAAGCAGGGTAGTTATTCCAGACTGCTTTTACAGTATTAAAATTACTCGCCACCCACCTGATGGTGAAGATCTGCCCAATTCTCAAAATATGCATGTCACAGAAGTAGTCCCCGCAGCAGGTGTAACATTGTTAGCTTCGCCAGCAGTCAATTTAAAATTGTCTGCGATTGAAGAAGTTTCAAGTTTCTTTAATAGTTGTCATACAGAAGTACAGAATACTTTTATACAAAATGCTTCTTACTGTAAGAAGTAGATGCTCCTACCGGCTCCTGCTCAGTCGAGTCGATTGGCTGCTTCGCCTTCTTTGTAAAACCAAAATTGGTTAGAAGGCTTACTTTTTTGATATTTCGTTTAACTTTCGACATCCTGAATACCTTTTTTTTTTTTTTTTACGGCGGGGAAGTTTGATTTGTGCCTGCAGGCTGCAGCGCCGCCACGCTCCGAATGGTAAACGCAAGAATAGCATGCATGTTGCCATCTATTACGAGTACGGTATATCTGCAGTGCCGCAACCCCATAGATTTATGCTATTGTCTATTATGGTGAATTAGTGCACAAATCATGAATCATACATCAAAATAGCCAAATGTTACGCATTATACATGATGATGACGATACAGAAAATTACAGAAAAATTTGAAATGCATGGCAAAAATAGCATTTATTGTCAGTATTTTAGAGACCCCCCAAAAATTCACAAATCATGTTTTCAGGGGAGCTGATGTCTCATCTAGGGAGCCATGGCTCCCCTAGCTCCCCCATGGTTCACGCCCTGACAGTACTGCTACATCTATACATTTATGACATACCAGATTTGCAAATACAGTACTGTTTGTAATACAAAAAGAGTAGAAAAGCGAGTATATACATTTGACGTAGAAACTACATTGGAGGAGGTTGGGTAGGTGGGGTGGGGGGGGGACTGTACATTGGATGTGGTTGAGTGGGTTGTGTGGGGGGGTTGGGTAGGAGGGGTGGGTGGGGGACACCACAACTACAAGCAAAACTGTACATTGGAATATTGACGAAACCATACTTGGTCATTTACTGTACATTGGAGGGGGTTGGGTTAGGACATTTACAGGGGCCAGTTTCGAATTGCAGTCTCCCGTAGGTGTTCTTTGAGAGTGGTTTTGAAAGTGGGTAGTGATTCACATTCCTTTACAGCTTTGGGTAGGGCGTTCGATCCACATTGATGTGGCATAATTGCGAAACGTGTTTAGTCCCTTGTTTGAGCCGAATCTGGGTTTAACATGATTTGTGGAGCTCCCTCTGGTGTTGTGATCGTGGTATTCACAAGTATTTTGACATGTACATGGGTACCTTGGTCGTGTAGTGTATCTTGTAGACCAGGCCCATTGCAAGTTGCTGTACTCTGTCTACTCTAAGCCATCCTAGGTTGTCAAAGTGGGCAGGGGTGAGGTGGGTTCTAGCAGTAAGGTCAAGCAGTAGTTTGACCAGTTTGTTTTGAGATGTTTGTAATTTTGTTTTTAGCGCCTTTGAGGTACTTTGGTACCATGAGGTGCAAGCATAGTCGTAGTACCCTTGACAGGTATGGGTTCTGCTGTGATTATATTTATGTAATATATAATAGCTCTGGTTCAGAAGTGATTATGTCTCTGATGACAGGGCAGGTAAATAAACAGCTTTTTTTCTCCTTTCTTTTTTTCTCCTCGCGAGTGCGCGCACGTCACGTCCGGCCTTCTACGTATGCGCGTTTGCAGACACGCGCAACGATAGCCCGGAAGCATCGATGGGAGGAAAATAAAAATCGATAAAAATTCATTGTAGTAACGCGGGTGTAAAGCTCTCATTCACGGTCCTATTCGCGACAATAAGCTCGAATATCAGCAGTTTCGGAGCGGATGGCGGCGAAGCAGAACAGCTGTTCCGTCTGAAGGAACTTCCTCGGTTTTAGCTGACGTGTGGACAAGTTGAGACACAGATAAACAAACATAAACAAGCAGGGAGATCAGCTGAGCGCCTGTCCAACCGAACCAGGGACACGGAGACATGTCAGGGACAGGATTCTGACTCAACGGAGGGTCGCAACTAACACTGTTTCAGCTCCATATCGAATGTCAACACTGACACACAAAGAATCTGTATCCGTGGAAACAACACGAGGACAAGCCTCAGGCACCATCAGCAGAACCTCCTCTTGTACCGTCTCTGTCTCCAGATAATAGCAGGACGGCCAATGACTTGATCTTGATTCTTCTCCAGCTGTAAAAGAGTGAATACATATTTAGGTGCCAGAGGACAGAGGTAATAATAATCTCTCTGCAACTTTGCTGTTTCCCAGCATAGAAGGCCTGCACACTCAGGCACACATCTAGCTAGCTGGCACTAGGCCAAGTGTCCTTTGTCTTCCAATTCTTATGATGTTGTCAATTTACCTTGGATTTGTGTCTAAATAGGTGGAATGTTGCTCCTTTCGTCTTACAATATTCTAGAATAATTGTAAAAAATCTATGCTAGCAATGTTGTGCCTGGTGAGGTATATCAGCCCTGATTCAAGTTTGTTGTCAACAGTTATTCTGAAATGTATCCCATCATCCAGCGAAGGTAATCGAGGCTGATCCATTGTTTTGCCCTGAGAATTTGTCAGAAAATTGACATGCAGCCTTTGCTCCTCTGTGGTTTGTTTGTGTCCGAAAGTGGGATCAGAATGGCCCACCAGACGACCCCCAGCTCCCAGAAGGCCCTGATGATGGAGCTGAAGTCCCTGCAGGAGCAGCCGGTGGAGGGCTTCCGCATCACCCTGGTGGAGGAGTCTGACCTCTACAACTGGGAGGTGGCCATCTTCGGGCCCCCCAACACACTCTACGAGGGCGGCTACTTCAAGGTGAGGAGGAGGAACGGGGGGGGCTTCGGGGGCGGTGTTTCCAAATGGGTTCTCTTCGAAGGGTACTTAAAAAAGTGAGAATTGCGCGTTTATCGCAGTATCACGTTTAGTTGCATGTGTACAAGGGAATCGGCTTGGTGCTTGCTCACGCAAAGAAGACGAAAAGCAAACATCTGGAATCATATGGGAAGAAATAGGCCTCTAGAAATAGAATTGAAACTTAAAAAAATATGAAAGTATAAACATAGAGGTGGTGGAGATATTGTGCAAATTTTTTGAGGCACGGCTGGGTAGTGTAGATGTCTAAAGACTGGGGTGGATGGGTAGTGTAGACGTCTAAAGACTGAGGTGACTGGGTAGTGTAGAGGTAAGTACTGGGGTGGCTGAGTAGTGTAGAGGTCTAAACACTGAGGTGGCTGAGTAGTGTAGAGGTCTAAACAGTAAACACTGAGGTGGCTGAGTAGTGTAGTCTGTAGAGGTAAGTACTGGGATGGCTGGGTAGTGTAGAGGTCTAAACACTGAGGTGGATGGGTAGTGTAGAGGTCTACTTGCCTACCACCACAGAGACCCGGGTTCAATTCCCGGCAGCGGTACCTCAGGCTTGGTAAGTCGTCCCTACGAACACAGCTGGCAGTGTTGGCGGGTGGGAAGCCGGTGGGGTTTGAGTCCTTCTGCTGGCTGTTCAGCAGGGAGTGGATCTGGAGGAGATATTGTGAACCTACCCAGCGTTACGCTCTGCCAGTGAAACTCCTCTCTGTCAGGTGAAAAGAAGTGGCTGGTAGTCTACACCCTCCCCAGACAAACGGGAGGCATGTGGTAGTCTACACCCTCCCCAGACCAACAGTAGGGCAGCATGTGGTAGTCTACACCCTCCCCAGACCAACAGTAGGGCAGCATGTGGTAGTCTACACCCTCCCCAGACCAACAGTAGGGCAGCATGTGGTAGTCTACACCCTCCCCATACCAACATAGGAGGCATGTGGTAGTCTACACCCTCCCCAGACCAACAGAGGAGACATGTGGTAGTCTACACCCTCCCCAGACCAACAGTAGGGCAGCATGTGGTAGTCTACACCCTCCCCAGACCAACAGTAGGGCAGCATGTGGTAGTCTACACCCTCCCCAGACCAACAGAGGAGACATGTGGTAGTCTACACCCTCCCCAGACCAACAGAGGAGACATGTGGTAGTCTACACCCTCCCCAGACCAACAGTAATAATACACTTTATTTGTATATAGCACTTTTCATACAGAAATTGCAGCTCAAAGTTCTTCACAACAGAAAAAAGACAGGCACAAAATGAGCACATAGTCAAGTCAAGTCAAGAGTTTTATTTTGTCACAGCATACAGTGAAATGCGGGGGGTCTTGCCCGCAACGATTGTGCAATAATGCAATAATACAATAATAAGAATCCAATAGGATGAGAATAAGACATTTGTGCAATAATACAGTCATAAGAATAAGACATAACAGGTATAATGTACATAACGTTTACAAAAAGCATGGTAAGACATGCTAAGGTCCTGCGATAGTGCAATACACTGTTGGCTACGGATGAGGCACTGGGTCTTATGTACACTACTATACAATGCTATACTAATCTATACAATCTACAGTTATACTATGTGTCCTTATGCTAGCTTGCATAAAGTGCAGACATAAAAAAAATCGCAGTTTTTCACATTAGGATCTAACATCCCAACAGGCCACCTTGTTTATGGGTTGATTCAGTTTTTAAAATAGCCAATAATAAAAATAAAAAAAGAGTAAGATAGAATAGACAGAGTAAAATAGTGCAATAAGTAGTAGAATAGAATAGACATGTAATGAGCACATAAAGTGCAGACAGATACAATCAAATTTTTTTACAGTGCAATACAATTGTTCTGTATTACTGTTTAACAGTAGGGTAGTGCAACGATCAGGAGAGAATTGGCATAATGACAAAATTGGGGGATGGGAGAAAAAGACGAAAAAGCTAAAGAAAAACGAATGTGAGAAGTCACTGCTGTACAGAATAGATATACACTATACAGTAATAAATACAGTCATAAATATCCATATGAAGGTTTTGGACGTCTCGTGGTGGAACAGCTTTGGAAGCTTGTAAGATGTGGTGGTGACCAGGATGTGAAAGATCAGCGTTTTTCTCGTCAACTCGCCTCCTGGTCCTTAAGTTGTAGAAGTCCAAATAGGCAAAGACATGTTCTAAAACAAAATACTTTTCCCCTCAGATTTGAGCTGTTATTAGACTGGGCTGTAATATTTAAAATATAGAATAAATCTATTTCATCAACCACAACCGGTAACCGGATCACCTCTGCTACTTGGGATGTCCCGATCGGATAGAACAGATTGGAATCAGCCAATCAAGGCATATTTTAATTGATCGGTAATGATCAATTAATCAATATCGGCTATATTATGCCTGATCAAATTCAGATAATCTTTTGTGAAAAAAAGAAATTTATAATAATGAAAAACATTAATGGAAAGCTGTGATGGAGGTTATTTAGCTATTTCGCAGAGCTGTTCAATTACCAAGCACATCTTACCTTCCATTGACTTGGTTTTACTAACTTTAATGTACTTGAAGTGTGCACTCCTGTATTATCTCGGAAAATACAAATATTAGATCGGCAGATACTCTAAATATGAAGTTACTCGGATCTGGATCGGGGGCAAAATGACCTGATGGGGATGTCCCGACGCGATACGCTTTTTCAGACATCTTTCTGAATCAGCCTTCCTTTCATTGTTTCGTCCATTTTTCAGCCCCCCCTCCCTGTCCACCCTCCTCTACGAGCTGTGTGATGGTTGGGCTTCATGTGGTTATTTATAGCCATGGGCAGATATATAAATGGCACCTCAGCAGAGAGCGGGACATGAGACTCGTCTCTCTTTCCATCCCTCTGACTTATTCAGTGAAGTCAGTCTTCTGTAGAGTTTTCTATGCAGTATGAGCTCACGTTCAAGTTGATGCAACGCAGATGAGGCTGTAGTAGCCTGTGGTAGCCTCAAGCCTGTAGCCTGCAGTAGTCTAGTGGCATGTAGTAGCCTGCAGTAGCCTAGGGTAGCCTGAGCCTCTAGTAGCATGTAGTAGTCTGCAATAGCCTACAGTGGCATGTAGTAGCCTGTAGTAGCCTGCAGTAGTCTCTAGTAGCATTTAGTAGCCTGCCCTGCAGTAGTCTCTAGTAGCATGTAGTAGCCTGCAGTAGTCTCTAGTAGCATGTAGTACTAGTAGCCTGCAGTAGTCTCTAGTAGCATGTAGTAGCCTCTCTAGTAACATGTAGTACTAGTAGCCTGCAGTAGTCTCTAGTAGCATGTAGTAGCCTCTCTAGTAGCATGTAGTAGCCTCTCTAGTAGCATGTAGTAGCCTGCAGTAGTCTCTAGTAGCATGTAGTAGCCTGCAGTAGCCTGTAGTAGCCTCTCTAGTAGCCTGCAGTAGCCTGTAGTAGCGTGCAGTGCAGTGGCATGTAGTAGCCTGCAGTGGGCGGCGTGGCTCAGGGGTAGAGCGGGTCGTCCAATGATCGAAGGGTTGGTGGTTCGAATCCCGCTCAAGCCCATGTCCATCCCACTGCCGTTGTGTCCTTGGGCAAGACACTTAACCTACTTGCCTCGTATGAATGTGTATGCATGTGAATGAATGTTGGTGGTGGTCAGAGGGGCCGTAGGCGATGATTATTCGCCACGCTTCCGTGAGTCTGCCTCAGGGCAGCTCTGGCTGCAATTGTAGCTTACCACCACCGGTATGACTGTGTATGAACGAATAATGGACTCTGTAAGCGCTCTGGGGTCACTGGGGTGTCATGAAGAGCGCTATATAAATCCAATCCATTATTATTAGTAGCTTGTAGTAGCCTATAGTAGCCTGTAGTAGCCTGTAGTAACCTCTAGTAGCCTGCAGTGGGATGTAGTAGTCTCTAGTAGCATGTAGTAGCCTGTAGTAGCCTCTCTAGTAGCATGTAGTAGCTTGTAGTAGCCTATAGTAGCCTGTAGTAGCCTGCAGTGGGATGTAGTAGCATGTAGTAGCATGTAGTAGCCTCTAGTAGCATGTAGTAGCCTAGTCTAGTAGGTAGCCTGCAGTGGCATGTAGTAGCCTGTAGTAGCCTGTAGTAGCATGTAGTAGCCTGTAGTAGCCTGTAGTAGCCTGTAGTAGCCATCCATAGCTGGAAGAGAAGGTGTTGCCCAAGTCTTTCTGACTACCTGGAAGAGGTCAAGGTCCTGGCGGGATGGTGCCAGGAAAACAGCCTCTCCCTGAACGTCAGCAAAACAAAGGAGATGATTGTGGACTTCAGGAGGTCGGGGGTCAAGGACTACAGCCCCCTCAGCATCGACGGGGCACCGGTTGAGAGAGTCAACAGCTTTAAGTACCTCGGAGCCTACATATCCGAGGACTTGACATGGACCACACACATTGACAGTGTTGTGAAGAAGGCACGACAACGCCTCTACTTCCTCAGGCGCCTAAGGAAGTTCCAAGTCAGCCAGAAGATCCTTAAGAACTTCTACTCATGTACAATAGAGAGCATCTTGACCGGCAACATCACCTCCTGGTTTGGGAATAGCACTGCACAAGACCGAAGCAGACTACAAAGAGTGACACGTTCAGCCGAACGCACAATTGGAGGGGGGCTCCCCACCCTCCAGAACATTTACTACAAGCGTTGCAAGGGCAAGGCTAAGAGAATCATTAAAGACTCCAGTCACCCGAACAACTGCCTCTTTGAACTGCTGCGGTCAGGCAAGCGATACCGGAGTCTCAAGGCGAGCACAGAAAGACTCAGAAGAAGCTTCTATCCCCAGGCCATCAGGCTGCTAAACGAACAATGAATGAACACTACACAACAACAACCACCAAACGCACATAGCACACACATCCACACGCACACACTCACTTTAAACAAACACACTGTAGCACCCACTCCACACACTTTATAGCACACACCCACTTTAAACAAACACACTGTAGCACCCACTCCCCACACTTTATATTTATGGATGAAGGATTGCACTACAACTCGTACACCTTACTGTAAATTGTACCTAAAATTGTACCTCATCCCATTTCTGCTTTGCACTAGATAGTACTGTACATTAGTACACTGCATAGTATTGTGTATTGTATATTATATGGTAACTCAGAACATTGTACATATGTCTATACCGAACACTGTGACCTCATTTTTCTTCTTCTAAATTCATGCTATATTATGTTATTATGTTATTTGATACTATCTTGTCTAGCACAGTCTCTGGAGCGTAACAGTAAGAAGCATTTTGTATGAAAGTATTCTGTACTTCTGTATGACAACTATTAAAGAACTTGAACTAAAGAACTTGAACTTGAGATATTCCAGTGTGGTTGCAGGGCTTTGTGGCTTGGTGGTGCTACGTAGCCGTGATATCAATTGATTGAAATTGGATCAGTTTTGGGTCGACTCATTTGGTGATGCTGTTCCACTGGTTCCCCTACAGGTTGGGACATCCCGATCCTGATCCGAGTAATTTAATATTGAGTATCTACCGATACCGATACTGAGTCATTTAATATTGAGTATCTACCGATACTGAGTGATTTAATATAGGGATGCACAGATCTGACTTTTTCAGTCCCAATATCGATACCTGGGCTTTGGTATCGGCCAATACCGGGTACCGATCCGATACCCATTGTTCAATTAATAAACTATGCCTCACTGTGTGGAATAGACTGGGATCATTCTTTTGTGTAAGGCAAGGTAAGTCAGGCTTGACTTAAAACATTACTTTCCTAACTTAGTTTAAACAAAATGTAACAAATTGACATAGATATAAATGTACTGAATGTTATTTATTATTCAAATTAAATGACTATTTATATATTTTTTAATAATAAAATAATTGTCTCCGATACCCCGGGGCCGATATCGAATCGGTGCATCCCTAATTTAATATTGAGTATCTACCGATACTGAGTCCCAATCCGATATTTGTATTTTCCTAGATAATCTAGCAGCACAGTGCACACTTTGCGTATATTAAAGGGGAACTATCTTATAAATGGCCTTTTTGAGTGTAGCATTGTTTCCTAGCTATGTGGACTTATATTAATATGATCTATGTCTCAAAATTCTCATATTGGCGCATTCTTCCAATTCTCCTCTCACAATATTCACCCTCACTGAACTGAGTCATTTGAAAATGTGCGCGATTTGTGATGTCAGAAAGACACCGCTGCATGTTAATGTTGAGATACAAGATGAGCTGCACACAGTTCTGCTGCCCAGGCTCAAAACGGCTTGAGATCTTGAGGTAGAAAAATGCTGTTTTTGAGGACTTGATTAGAAATACAAAACAATGAATAAAAAAATATATATATATTACAGAGGTGTTCCATAGACTCACAGGAATTGTGTAAAAGTGCCCAAATAGTGAAAGAAATAGTAAAATAGTTCCCCTTTAAAGTTAGTAAAACCAATCCAATGTAGGCAAGATATGATTGGTAATTAAATACCGGTAGTTCTGCTTAAAGAAAAACATCCTAAATCACAGCTTTTCCTTAATGGTTTTAACTAATTTCTAACAAAACATAATCTGAATTCAATATAGCCGATACCGATCAATTAAAATATGCCGTTATCGGCTCCCATCCAATAGGGACATCCCTACTATTGGGTTAGGGGGGCAGGCCACCTTGAAAACCACAATATATGCAAGGGGGAGAGAAGGGAGAGCGGGGTGACGTTAGGGTTAGGGTGCATCTGTATGCTGGTGAGGTTTAGGGTGTGTCTGTAACCTATAAGACTAGTTATGTGTGGGTTGTGATAATAGTACACAACACTACTGTCGGCTGCAATGTGGACCAAGCCTTGCATCACGTGTCCCCTTCGGTACACGAGGAGGCAGCTGTCTCATCTTTTCACCTGTACAGCGCGATCTCTCAGCGGCGAGGAGTAACGCGTGGGAGGCTCACGCTGCCCCCCGTTGCTTCCTGATTCTGCTGTACAGGCGCACCAACCGACCTGTAGGAGTCGCTGTCCACAACGTCTGATCCCCACCCACCGGCTTTCCCACCCCCTAATACTGCCAATTGTATTAGTATGGATGACCAGCCAAGCCGGAAGCAACGCAGAGAGCTGGGCTCGAACCCAGCATCTCCTGCGTTAGTGGCGAGCGCCTTGCCCACTGCACCACTTAGCCGCCCTTTTTACAATAAAGTTTCATAGAAACTATCCATAGTCGCCGTGGGAAAGAATAAAATAAAAAATAAAATAAAATAAATGCCCTACCTACCCATGGCCTTAACTGACAACCAACAGGAAACAAACAATATTTTCTTTTATGCCCCACCCTTCTAGTGGGAGGTAGAGCAGGTAGACTGGTGTGTTGTCCACCCTTCTAGTGGGAGGTAGCAGGGCTCCAGACTAACTTTTTTCACCACCGTCCCAGAACCGTCCCAAAATACAATTTTAACCGTCCCAAAGTGAATGTAACCGTCCCAAAAATCAAATGTCGTTTCTTTACTTTGGTTTTGTCGTCTATAGTTGTTATTGCCATAAGAAACACCATTCAGAGAAGGGGAGAATAAATTGATTTAGTCAAAAGGCTCGCAGGTGGAAAGATTTCACAAGAATAATTATGATTAAAAATAAATAAATATATATAAAAAAAAGTGTTTAACAAGGTGCTAGTATAGGGATATTTGGTCACGGTGCTGTTATAGTCAACCAATTGGAGCCATGTTGATTATTCCTTCCATAGGAAAATATATTTAAATGTATTTGTATTTTATTTCGTTTTAGTTTTTTTTGTTATTACAAATGTGTGTGTTTATGGTTGAAAATGTTGATAAATAAAGATCAAATCAAATCTAACTGAATAAGTTATCCCTCTTCTAACAAGAAAGAAAAACGTAGTTTAGCTTTAAACTATATAATGTCATTGCGTCCAGAGATTCCACCTTTGATAACTAAAGTAATGACACTTGACTAGTAATGAAACATGTCCCTTAGATCGCGCTGTCCTCCTGGTCGATATTGATAACTGCTGCTAAAATAAAATACAACAAGTCCCGAGTCGAGACTCCGTGCTGCTCGCAACGACTCCCAATAGTATGCAACTGCAGAGCCGCAGAGCCAGGGGCGCTTTCAGGTCCGGTCACAGGCCCGCTCAACAGCGCCCCCCACCCAACGGCTGAATTACCAATGGCTGAATTGGAGTATTGCACTGTGCAATACTCCAATTCAGCCATTGGCAATTCAGCCGTTGGGTGGGGGGCGCTGTTGAGCGGGCCTGTGACTGGACCTGAAAGCGCCCCTGGCTCTGCGGCTCTGCAGCTGCATGCTATTCGCAAATCCAGCATGAGCCAGCTCCCGCTGCAGCTGTCGTTATCAGAACACTACACACATATCATAATGTTTACAGCAAACTGTAGTTGATCACCAGGTATGTTTTATTAACGTAGAATAATTCATATATATATATGCGCGCACTGACAGTCTGCTAATTGACATTTCCTGTGAAAAAAATTAAATCCTCTCCGTCCCGTTTGCGTCCCAAAAAAGATTTCTGTTTGTCCCAAATCAATATTTGATCGTCCCCGGGACGACGGGACATCGTTAGTCTCGAGCCCTGGGAGGTAGAGCAGGTAGACTGGTGTGTCCACCCTTCTAGTGGGAGGTAGAGCAGGCAGACTGGTGTGTCCACCCTTCTAGTGGGAGGTAGAGCAGGCAGACTGGTGTGTCCACCCTTCTAGTGGGAGGTAGAGCAGGCAGACTGGTGTGTCCACCCTTCTAGTGGGAGGTAGAGCAGGCAGACTGTTGTGTTGTCCACCCTTCTAGTGGGAGGTAGAGCAGGCAGACTGGTGTGTCCACCCTTCTAGTGGGAGGTAGAGTCCAGTGGCGGCCGCTGCCGCTGGTGCCTTATGGGTCGCAGTTCACGTTAATAGGTCGAGTTGAAAATGTAATGCTCTGAGATGCTCTGGAGCAATCTCTCTGTCTCTCGGATCAATCAAATCAAATAATTAACACATGTATGTTGTCATTTTAAACAACTCACCATTCATTCATTATGCATCAGCAGCAGCTAAATTAATGTTATAGTTCACAACACAGCAGCGCATTTTGAATCGCTAGCCTATTAATTATCGTCTCAGCAAGCACAGTCAATACTTTTTTCCGTAGCCGCATTTCGCGGAGACAGCTGTGTATAGCGAGAGAGAGAGAGAGAGAGAGAGAGAGAGACACTGTTTAGTTGAAACGTCCAGGGCAGGAGAGCTTGATAAACGTGTATAATCCACTGTTGATGTATTCCAGACCACTGTCCACTGTCTCCAGACTGCATCCGCCATATAGCTTGTTAGCCAAGTGTTAGCTTGTTAGCACAACACAAGTACATTCCTTTGTCCATTTCCGCTCGAACAGACTGCAAACTACCTGGCGTTCTATCGCCATGCTCTAAGACAAACTCTAACCTTAACCAACTTTGAAAGAGTGCCTAAGCTTAACAGTCTAAAGAACTTGCAGTCACGGCACGCTCTAAGACAAAACAGCTGCCTGCATCATTCTCACAACAACACAACTATCTCCACCAACGGACCAACCTAGGAATAACCTAGAATTGGAACATTAGAAATTGGATTCGGCCAATCAGAGATAGTCTCTGTGAAATTCTGCTACGGAAAAAAATACTGGCGTCGGCCAATCAGAGAGCGTCTCCGCGAAATGCGGCTACAGAAATTCTTGACGCTACTGGCTAGACCGCTTCAAATCGCGCCCGGATTCCAACATAATAGTCATATTTCAACGCACAACGCGTTATGCACTGATTGGCTGTGACGGATACAGCGATCAAACTGTGACGCGCACTCAGAGCGCTATCGCGTCTAGCCCGGGCCGAGAAATACGAAAAAATAAAAAAAACGTCACTTCCTGCTCAGGAAAACGAGTGTTTTTTATTTTAGATAATAACGTTATATTGTGCATTGGAAATACAAACATACTTAAAATGAGTAAATATTATTCATTTTAAACATGTTTATATTATTTATAGGGCTATAAAACAAAAAACAAAAAGATACTTTTTCTTGTTCTACTCTCATATAACCAAGCAGGGCCTGAAGGGGGGGCGGCGCCCGTGCGCCCCTAGTGGCAGAGCCGCCACTGGTAGAGTCACTGCTCCTCTGACTGGAGGAGCGCTTTGTAAGACGCACTAGGAAATGAAATAATTTTAAATAAGGACCCTGTACCCTGTAGTCGGTTTCCTATCGACTACCCGTGTCTGTGTTTGTGTCTTCAGGCTCACATCAAGTTTCCTATCGACTACCCGTGTCTGTGTTTGTGTCTTCAGGCTCACATCAAGTTTCCTATCGACTACCCGTACTCTCCACCTACCTTCCGGTTCCTCACCAAGATGTGGCATCCCAACATCTACGAGGTAACACTCAGACGCTCTGAACTTTTAAGATCTGAGAACTGGAGATTTAAAGGAACACTCCAACATTTGTTGGGACAATGCCTAGGCTAACCGGTCATGTCCGCTTCCATTCATTGTGCTAAGCTAAGCTAACATGCAGCCAGATAGATTTCCACTGAACGCGCACAGAGAGGAAACTGGTATCTATCTTCTTGTCTTTCTCTGGAGAAGACGGTAAGCTAATTTCCCAAAATGTTGGCGTGTTCTTTTAACATTAAACATGTATTTAAAAAAGAAGATAATTGTGTGTGTGTATATATATATATATCTATATACACACATTTGCACACACAGTGGAGTCCGTAAGTCTAGTGAAACATGTTTTATTGTTGTGTCTCTGTACTCCGGCACATTGGATTTGAAACGGAACAATGACTGTGGTTAAAGTGCAGACCTCCAGCTTTAACTTCAGGGCGTGTTCACATCCACATCGGGTGAGCCGTGTAGAAATACTAGCCATTTTTATACATAGTCTCCCCGTTTTAGGGGACCACCAAGTTATTATAGTATTTGGTTAATTTGTGTATGTACTACCCTTTGAAGCCCCTCAGTTGGAGTCTTCACCTCAGATTGCAGTGGTTTGATTAGCTGTGCACTTTTACCTGTTGACAGTGAAGTTTCGGAAACTTGGTCCCTTAACAAAGAGTACCAGCATGTTTTAAGTTCTGTTTTATTTGTCACATATAAGGTACATGTACATTATAGTGAAATGCTTGGTTCTGTATGACCCTCTTGAGACTGTGCTTCATACTGCAAAGAGTAAAGGAGTAAAAGACCAAATGCAAACAAAACGTACAATATACAAAACTAAAATGTACAAAAATGCTAAATGTGACTCAGTTCAGCTCCCATGCTAAAAAGAAAAGTTTTCGAACCCCTGATGATCTAAAGTTAACCAAGCTATGCATACATAGCACAATTAGCTACAGGCTGTACGAGCTTGAAGCTGTACCTGTAACGGTACCAACCTGACACCAGACTTTGAACAGGTTGTCTGGCAGAACCATATGGTGTGATGTCACTTCCACACAGGGACCTCTTTACTGACCCTCCATTCATTCCAAGTCATTTTAGATTGAAACCACAGTGTTATAATAATAATAATAATAATAATAATAATAATAATAATAATAATAATAATAATAATAATAATAATAATAATAATAATAATAATAATGATAAACCTAAGTTTGTATAGCACCTTTCATGCAAGAATTGCAGCCCAAAGTGCTTCACAGCAGTAAAAGATTAGGCATAAAATGCAGACATAAAATTAGGCATAAAACATTCATATTAGGATCTAACATCTTAATAAGCCTCTTTGTTTATAGTTTGATTGTCACGGATAAAATAGACATACAGTAATGTGTGTGTCTCTCTCTCTCTCTCTCCTCCTCTCTCCTCTCTCCTCTCTCCTCTCTCCTCTCTCCTCTCCTCTCTCTCTCTCTCTCCTCTCTGTTTCAGTCATCTCTCTCTGTTTCAGTCAGTCCACTCTCCCCCCTCTCTCTCTCTCCCTTCTCCCCCCCCTCTCTCTCTCCCTTCTCCCCCCCTCTCTCTCTCCAGGATCAGTCCACTCTCTCTCTCCTCTCTCTCTCTCTCTCTCTCTCAGTCCTCTGTTTCAGTCATCTCTCTCTGTTTCAGTCAGCCCTCTCTCTCTCTCTGTTTCAGTCAGTCCACTCTCCCCCCCTCTCTCTCTCTCTCCCCTCTCTCTCTCCCTTCTCCCCCCCCCTCTCTCTCCCCTCTCTCTCTCCCTTCTCCCCCCCTCTCTCCCTCTCTCTCTCCAGGATCAGTCCACTCTCTCTCTCCTCTCTAGTCTAGATTAATCAAGTGTTGGTCTCCCCCCCCCCCCCCCCCCCCCCTGCAGAACGGGGACGTGTGTATCTCCATCCTGCACCCTCCTGTGGACGACCCTCAGAGTGGAGAGCTGCCCTCAGAGAGGTGGAACCCGACCCAGAACGTCAGGTAACCTGGAGGTCACTTTAAAAATCACTCTTCTAGGAATCTTAATCGCCTGCCACTCCATCTCAGTCTCCTCCCTCAGGTAATCATTCGCCTTATCATTGGCCTCCGTCGACATATCAGTAATCTCCGTCGACCTATCAGGCTTAGTTTTGATAAAACTGAATCTGATATGAATCACAGTTATTGTCGCAGTGAAAGGGTTAACCCTTTGGTAGTGTGGCAGTGAAAGGGTTAATGGAGTCTAGATCAGCACATGGGTGGTCTATAGACCTCTGAGGTGGGCCCCCACCGGACCCCCGGACCAACAGGTTTAAAACGTCTTGGCCCGGTGACATTATCTAGAACTGTCAAGGAGAAACTTGATCTGACGTAAATAACCAGCCCTCCTTCCCTCACAACCTGCTCCACTCTGTACAAGTTGTAACTTGTAGCCCTTTAAAGCAAACACTGGCACATTCACAGTAATGTTGATTAATGTGCCCTGTCCCTTTAAAAAAAAAAAAAAAAAAAAATACATTTATTGGAAATAAATAAATAAAATATGTGCTTATCTAAATGTGTTTATGCATTTTCAGGAAATTACTCATTCAGCATGGGGGAAGATAGGTATAGGTGAGATAGGTATTTCTCTATGACAAATAATAAAGAAACTTGGAAAGGAAGGCATAAAAATGGACTAAGATGAAACCAAGGAATGAATGGGTTAAAAGGGAGAGGATTAGAACACTCAGCTGGAGAAAATAAGAATTTGTTCTTCGCTGACCTGCCTGGTTAAATATATATATTTTCTTTAATTACATATATACGTATATATATATATGTGCCTTCACTTTTGGGATCCGTAGCCTTTATGTACAGTATTGATATAATCGTGTGTCTCTGGGTTGGATTTGGCAGAAACTGCTGGATTGCTTTACATAATCCAAACTGCATACAACTCCATGTTAGATTAACTCATTTAACTATATCAATCTTCTCAGCTGTCTCTGCTTCTCTGAGCTCTCCTGTAAACGAACACATGAAGAGATGACCAAATACATTCTGGATTGTATCTTTAATGCACTGTTTCTCAGAAGAGAGCATAGACTCAATGATGTTCAGTTACTTTGCCGTTTACTTGTTTGTCGCGTGGAGATTCAGTTAAATGCTGAGGTGTGATCCAACTGTTACAAAAATAAATGAAATGTTATTAACATGATGAACAAATAAATCATACTAGTATCATGATCAAACAATCAAAATGAAAGAGAAAATAAATCATACTAGTATCATGAGCAAACATAATCAAAATTAAAGAGAAAATAAATCATACTAGTATCATGAGCAAACAGAATAAAAATGAAAGAGAAAATAAATCCTACTAGTATTGTGAGCAAACTGCAAACGGAATCAAAATTAAAGAAAAAATGTATCATAACTAGTATCATGACTGAGCAAAGAAAAAATTATATTTCAGAGCGATTCTTTTGCTTTTCCTTACTATACTTTGAATAAGAATTAACGCAAGTCAGCAAGATGGTGTAGGTTGAAAGTGCTGACTGTGTGTGTTTGAAGACCTGAGCAGATAGGAAGCAATGTTTTATAGTCCCACTGGGAGGGGAGGTGAGGCTACAGCATGGGGGGGATTACGCAACAATATAGAAGCTGAGTTTACAAGC